>NC_059223.1:6810211-6873100 GCF_020615455.1 Coregonus clupeaformis | reverse complement strand
TGATGTGAGTCTTGTGAGCGGTGTGTTATGAGGTTAATGACTGTGAAAAATCATTCCTTAATCCTCATGTGATGGAGCGTGGAAAACAAAGGTCCAGGTATTGATAATGATGGAAGCCATGAGGGGAGGGGAAACATCCTGACTGGCTGGCTGCTTTACTGGCTGACTGATTAACTGGCTGGCTGCAGTGCTGATGTCTGCTGCCTCACAGCTGGACACTCAACAACTGGCCACCTAGCCACCTATGCTGGGTACGTCTCCAAATACTCTCATACTGGCGCCTTCTCATCTTCCTCCTTTCATTTGGCCTCCTCTCAGAGCAAAGGAGATCTTCATTTGACCCCTCTCGGAGATCTTCGTTTACCACCTCTCATTTAGGAGATCTTTTTGGCCCACCTCTCAGAGCAGAGGAGATCTTCTTTGCCCTCCTCTCAGAGCAAAGGAGATCTTCATTTACCCTCTCAGAGCAAAGGAGATCTTCATTTGGCCTCCTCTCAGAGCAAAAAAGAATGGGAGAGGGAAATCTAAAAAACATCTGAAAGAATAGATGAACGTTCTCCATTCCCTATAATATGATTATACTATAGAGATATATCTCTATGGAAATGATGGAAAACGTGGAGAGAACCCTTTATACTATCGAGATGATGGGAAGGGTAGAGAGCTACTTTATACTATAGAGATGATGGGAAGGAGACATTGAGAGGAACCACTTTATACTATAGAGATGATGGGAAGGAGTTAAAACCACTTTATACTATAGAGATGATGGGATTGAACATTCTTTATACTATAGAGATGCACCCTCCCGTCTGGTGTCCAAAAATATTTATTTGCCATCGCTTCTCAAACCAGTGCAACATGACACGTGTAAGGGTTGACTATACAATTATTTTATTTGATTCTTCCTTCTTTTTTATATCTCATTAATAATTTTTAAGGCTCCATTTCTTATGTTCTGATCTAATACCCTTCCTACCCCTCACACTCTTAATGGGTTTGCTCAAGATTTCCATTGTTTTCTACTGCTTGATGTGTATGGTTGCCCACGTGCCCCTCCTAAGTGCTGGGGCATAGACGCAGAGCCTATGGAAAGGCAAAGAGACTTACTCAGTGAGTTCCTCTGACCAGCCAGTACACACACTAGATTAGGTATCGGGCTGAAAGCTATGTTAGATCCTTCGATTCTGTGTATTATTTGGAAGTGGGTTTATAGCTGCATTCCAACATACCTTTTTCTGAGCAGTGCCCGTCTTTCCACAAATAACTCTGAGGGCTCCCTTCATTGATTATCAACACACACTTCTCCCAGCCCAGCTTAGTCGCTGCCAATTGGGACCCTCCAACCCAGCTATCATAGTTTACTCACCCCGCACCCTGTGATTGTTGTTGCAAACCTCACAGTTTACCCAGTCTTCACTCCTTCGAACCCGCCCCGAGGCTCACCCGCTCCCTAGTCAATATTTGGGAGCTCCTGTAACTCAATCCTCCAGAAGCATTCTTGAGCCTGTTCTAATTTGCCCTTTGCGACATTACGCAGACGTCTGATAAAAATATAACATCTCTGTTGGGCTGCAGGAGTTTACATTCATATATTCGTCATTGCGTATACAAGTACATGCAGCAGAGAGGATCCAACTGGATCCTATATTTTTTGCTATATTCCTTTTGACAATTTTTTCTTTCCAGAGTACGCTCTGTATGCGTTGTAACCTCTCACTCACACACAGGGCCTAGTCTATATAATGCAACAGTGTTATATTATGCCATATTTTATATAACATGCTTACTCACCCGTTGTCTCCCTCTCTTCCCTCCCCAGATGCAACAGCTGTTTCTCCCGAGAACTTCACGGGCCCAGCAAGAAGGGATACATCCGTACCTCCACACACAAATCCCCCAGGCATGCCCTGCACCCCAACAAAACCCGTCCCTACCAGTACCGCCTGCACAGCTACATGCTCAGCCGCAAGATCGCCCAGCTGCGCCACCCCCCCTCCATCCCCCTTCCGATGCCCTACGGGCCGAGAGAAGCCCAGCCAGCTGCTGGGCATGCCTCCATCCTTCATGAGGTTCCCACCCTCGGCTCCGGGTCCTGGAGTGGGGTTCCTCGGGCAATACCTGTTCTCCTCTCTGTCGGTCAACCCCCTCGCCCGGGGGAATGACTCCTCCCAGCATCCTGGCCCTGGACACATCATCATGCAGGTGATGAATATTACCGCCAACGCCAAGACGCGGGAGGGTGATTACTTCAAGAAATCCAATTCCCGGCCATCAACCCATGTATGGGCCAGAGTCACGTGCTTACCTGTTGCTCCTCTACAGAAGCACAAAGGGAAGACCATGACGGTGCAGATGAGGAAACATGCCTACTCAGCGACCTTTAGCCAGATCCAGTTCAGAGAGGATGAGGAGATGCGCCTTGGGCGCTCGCCAGCAGCATCAGCCAGACTCTGACTCCCTGTCCTTCCTCTCCAACTCCCTCAAGATGTTCGTTCCCTTTCAAGCTGTCCACTCTGGCCAGGACCAGAAGGAGCCCAAGAGGCCGTCCAACATACTGGTGCCGCTATCCGGTCTTTCACATCTTTTCATTCGTGTCCTGATCCCCAACCAGAGCTCAAGCTGCTCATCCTCCTCTTCCACCGACAGCAACACAGAGCGGGTCAAGCGAGTGGAGCTGATGAGGGAGTACCACATCAAAGTACCCCCGGGCGGAGATATCCAGTGTCGGGTCCTTCTCCCGGGCCCTAGCTCTGGAGGAGTGGGCACACCCTCATCTCCAACACTCGCTGCTCTTCTACTGCGGCGTGGACCTGCCTCTTCACCACCGACTTCCTCCAAGAGGTGCAGAGGTAACTACAGTCCTGGGAGCACCTACTTCTCCCCCATCATCTTCCTAAAAATCTGACCCCAAGGTGGTATACGCCGGCAAGGTGCCCAGTGAGAACCACTATGTGTTCTCCGCCAAACGGGTCTGTGGCGCCACCTGCGGCTTTGGCATCGTCTGCGTCTACAAGGCGACCTGAGTCGAGGGCGGATTTACAGCACCTCCATCCAAGGATGGGGCTTGGAGGACGTGGACCTCTTTAACAAATTTGTCCAATCAGGGATCCGGTTGTTCGGACCCACCATCTCGTTCACCATCCATAGTGTCGGACTGAAGCCAACCAATACAAGATGTGCCTGGGCTCAAAGCCTCGTCCATCGCTCCCTGCCTACTGTGGCTCGGAAGACACCCGCTTCCGGCTTCGGGAGCTCAAATAACATCGCTCAGGACGGCGTGAGCCTGCCAGGACTGAACCAAAACCAGTATGTCGGTTCCCCCAGGCCTAGGTGTCTTTCCCTCTTCTGACTTGTCTTAGCGCATTTTTAACTACTAATTTATTTTTACAGAAACAAAAATACTTACATGATATATTTTGAAATATGCTTTTTTAAAAAAAAACAACAACACGTGAACATTAACTGCTGAACAAACGTACTCTAAATATGTTTTAATTAATGCTGAAAAATAAAGAATATCGAAGATAATATTCCTTTGGATGAGCCTACCGTAACTCTGTACAAAAGGGAAGTGCTCTGATGTCTTATTCTACCAGTCTAATAATAAAACCATTCTGTGTTATTTGACATAACCTCTCCCCAGTTTTGCACATATAACCTGGGATATCAACAATTCAAAGTTTGCCTTAATGGGTACCATTAGAATTCTATGGCAGTGACCTACTAATTAAAAGTACCTGTCGTCATTTAATTTTAGCCAATCACCCCGATCTGAGGCGATGTTGTAGGAGATATTGGTTGGTGGATTAAACCAATGCGGGTTTCTCCCGGTCTTCCTGTATTAGCTAATGAGGGCCAATTTGTATCGTTGGTTCACCAGACTCTTGGCATTTGAGATTATTGGGCAAATGGTGCAACGTTTGTCTTGTGTGTGGAGAATACATTGTGGTCTTCACAACCCAGTGCTCTACTAACTGACTCTTGATTGTGAATGTTTACAGGAGGTTGATAACGAACAAACATTTCATTATTGAAAAAGGTTACTTAGATAAAACAATTTTATTATACTAGGCATTTTTTTATTCCTTTTTTTTTTATATACAAATACCTGTTTTGTTTTTTTTCATTATTAAATTTTTTATTTACTTCTATAAATACAACTGCTGGATTTAATATCTGCAATTCATCTTCATCGCTGTCTAATTTATTGAATTTGCAGTCTCCATTCTCTGTTACCTACTGTTGAATATGTATATTAAAAAATTGTATAGCCCATCTCAGTTGTTGGATAGTGTTGTGTTTCCATTTTCTTTTTCTTTCCCTCTCTCAAACTCATCTGATTACCAAAGAGTTTTTTTGCACAGTGTGTTTTAGGTATTGTGTGTGTCATGTTTGTTTTCTAGGAGGTGCAGGCACAAACACTTGAGCATGTACCGTAGATTACGAGGTATAGTGAGTGAGTAGACACCTCCTGCCCACTCTCTCTAGCTCTCATGAAATCTAAGGCCTGTTTCACCATCATTCATTTAGGAGGAAGGGGGGGGGGCATGGGAATGCTGTGGTCTCCTTCCTAAACTGAATTAATTCTAAATCATTTTAACTCTTGATTGATTCTAACTTCTCAGCACCCATTGGTAGCATGAATTAGAATAGAGGGGTCAATTTTATACTAACAAAATATCACAACATGCCAACATTTCCAAGATTCTTTGTTTTCTTCATATAAAAAATCAGATCTTACATAAATTCATTATCCTAATCTATAATTTCACTGACTAGGATCAGATATGTTGGTCCTAGATACCTTAAAAAAAAATGGGCCTCACAATGGGCCTCAGGATCTCGCCTACGTATTTCTGTGCATTCAAATTGCCATCAATAAAATGCAGTTATGTTTGTTGATCTACGTAACTTATGCCTGCCCCTACCATAACCCACCCTACCATGGGGCACTGTGCAAACTGCTCGCCCACATCTCTCCCTGTCTCGGTTTGAGGCGATTGGACGATTACTGCCAAACTCTCTAAAAACAATGTTGGAGCGGCTTATGGTAGAAAAATTCAACATTCAATTCTCTGGCAACAGCTCTGGTGACATTCCTGCAGTCAGCATCCAATTGCACGCTCCTCCAAACTTGAACATCTGTGTCATTGTGTTGTTGCTACAAAACTGCACTTTTTAGAGTGGCCTTTTATTGTCCCCAGCACAAGGTGCACCTCATGTAACCTGACCTGTCAGGTGGATAATTATCTGTCCCTTCCATATACTGTCTATTTAGGAGGGTTGTCTTCTGTGCTGACACTCCCTGTTTTAGGTTCAAATTTAGTCTCCTCTACTCCCACGTCTCTCAGCCCAAAGAACGGATCGCTACACTTGGGGCAGTGAGGGCCTTTGTGCTCTCCAATAGTCTTGATTTTTTCTGGGGCTTTTTAATAATGATGTTGTTCATTCAACCCTGTCCAACTGGGAGGTTTTATATTTAAGAAATAAAATGAAAATGTTTATCAAAAATGCTTTTTTTGGTTTCTTGTTTTTATCATAGGCATTCATTTACAATGTGTCAATATTAAATATACAGTTCATTTTACAGTCAAGCCGTTCCGTTAGCAATATAGTTCTAACTTTGGTGATGACTCTCAAAAGACTGTCATAGCTTGAATGTACAGAATTACAGTAGGATCCATAAATGTAGCTTGGTCCCCGAATCTGTATATTCCTATCATGTCAACTCCTTGACAAGGAGTTGGCATCGATGGCATAAACCAATCTGGGACCAGGCTACCGTTAATTGGGCCTGGACAAGAGATTTGCTCAGCATAAGTGTCTGCTTATTATTACATGCAAAATCATATGTGCAACATATCAATAATCGTATGATAACCCCGGTGTATTGGCATTCCCTACCTGACTTCATAACATCACAGCCACCTAATCATCCCTTGACTCCTAATAACCCTCTCCTCTTCATTGTGAAAGCTGATGAGTGGCTTTCTGGTTCACAAATGGCTGCCGTGCATCACCCAGGTTGGGGCAGCACGTTAATTGTGGATGGGGCGACTTTTGCCCCTGCTTTGAGCGCATCTAGGTGCCACCATCATCAAAACTATTTATTATTATTATTATTATTCCTGAGTAAATGTATTATCAGTGTACTGTATGTTCTCATGGACAACGTGCCCTGGAGTGAGGCTGCCACACTGGAGACTGAGTTTGTTTTCTGAATCTCCTCTGAGAGACAACTGAAACCAGGACAATATCAAAACTTATGTCCCAAATGGCACCCTATTCCTCCATAGTGCACTTTACTTTTGAACCAGCTCTATGTACCCTGGTCAGAAGTAGTGCACTACACTATGGAATAGGAGCCATCTTGGGACGTAGGACAAATGATGAATCATGGCTGTAGCTGATCTCGTAGGCCTAGCTCTATGAAGCATGTGGTGAGCTTTAATAGAAAGCAGCCATATGGCATCCTGTGGCTTTTAGAAATCAGAGAGAGGAGAGACCCAGTCCACCGTGCCATTCAAATGCACTCTGTGCTCTGTCCTCTTCACAAAGAATCTCCCCTCTCAGAAATATAGCTTTTCTAAGGTGGCAAGTCATGTTTTTTACTCTATCCAGACCTTTGCTAGGCCACTAGCTATATGGCGGCAGGTAGGCTAGTGGTTAAGAACTTTGGACCAGTAATTGAAAGGTCGTTGGTTCGAATCCTTGAGCTGGCAAGGTGAAAAAAATCTGCTGTTCTGCCTTGAGCAAGGCAATTAACCCCCAACAACAATTGCGCTGATGACGTCGATTAAGGCAGCCCCACTCACTGATTCAGAGGGGTTGGGTTAAATGTGGAAGACGCATTTGGGTTAAATGCAGTCAGCTGTCTAGGTTAGGTTTTATTTCTTTGAAGGAGTCATGGAGTTATGTTACTTCTGGTACAGGTATCCAGACCTGGGTTCAAATGGTACCTTGAGCATTAGCTTGAGCCTGTCTGGAGTGCCTGATGGGTGGGGCTTTGCTCTTTTGGGACTATTCCATTGGTTCCATTTCAGGCAAGCAATGATCTCTCGAAATACTGTTAGGGGAGCTGACACATGCCGTGTGTGTCTGTCTGTGACTGTGTCTGTCTCCTGACCGTGTGTCTGTCTCCGACAGTCTATGAGTTGCCTGTTTGTAGACATGTCTGGGTTTGTGTGTGTGACTACGTCTGTTCATGTGTGACTGCATAAGCCCTAAGACATGGCTGAAGCTCTTTGTCCCCCATCCTTGGTCTGTGTGTCTTTATGGTCCCAGAGCAGGACACAATAGCGGGATATTGACTCATCCTGCTATTTGCATGGGGCCTGGTTTCACTGAGCACGGTAGAGCTTCCTGGGGCCCTATAGCAGCCTGTTCCAAATGCACCTATTGCCTTTGTAGTGTACTTTTATCCAGGGCCCATAGGGTTATTAGGGTGCTATTTGGGATAACAGCCAGGAGTCTCTGGTAACACTAGCTGACCAGCTAGGCTGAAATTCAATCAAACCCACCATAACAATATCTACCTCCTGTTTTTGTTTACAAACTTCACCCTGTGTTCACACACTTCTTCTTCTGAAAGATGAAAACATATCTGTAAGGGGAGTCTACCTACCTGGTAGTTGTTTAAAAAACAGTTACACAACCAGTAGCTAATTACCTATCTTATGTCACCATCATGACAGCCTTTGCAAGCTCTTTCTCCATTGAGGTCTTCTGACCTCAATGGGATTTAGTTCAATTAAGTTTTAAAAAATGTAAAAAGGCCTCATCAAATCAATTGCCCAGATCAAATGCCACCCTAACTGGCCAAGAGTACTGCTGAGAACGTCTCCCCCTCTCCTGCTCTCTCTAACGACCGCTGCAGGGGCCAGCAGCATAACGATCTGCATCAGCAAAATATCACCTCCCCTCTCTGCCATGTCTCTTACTATTATCAACCGTTTCTGCACAAAAGAAGAAAACAAAAAACAAGTTGTCAACAAGGGGGATGGATTGTTCTACAGTATTTATCCTCTGGACAGATGAAACGTTTCGTTGGAATCGCCTCCGATCTCAGAAGGTGAATTCAGTCTTCCTCCCCACCCTTTTGTTGGTTCGGTTCATTCTGGCCTGGCCACATCTGGTTTTGATTAGGGCAGTAATGTGCCGCCTCTGCCGTTCCCTCAGGGCGAGAAACTGAAAACAATTTGAAAGGCTTCCTGCAAGGATCTGGGTGTGTTAGGGGCTATTGTTGAAATGGCAAAAGGTGCCTTCGGCTGCATCCCAAATGACACCCTATGCCCATTATAGTGCACTACTACAATAGGGCTGTGGTTTAAATGTGCCCTATATAGGAATAGGGTGCCCGTGACAGTGCATGGGGTTTAACGTGGTCTGGGGATCGGGCATAGGCAATGACTCAAAGGTAAAGACACGGAGACAGGAGCGTAGTGCAAACAAAGAGGCTTTGTTTAGAAAAGGCAAATTAAATCCTGCTTCTCTTCCAGAGCTCTACAAGGTTCAGACTAAACTCATATCCCTTTCATACACATAAAAATCCCACATTTACCATGACTGATTTTTAGACCAGCTTTTTGCTAAATCTGAAAGGGGAAAAAAAATAATTAAAAGCCACCTAAAGACCTAGACATGATTTTTTGCATTTTTCACCAGACCCTGTAATGCAAATTACAGGTATCGAGTCTGGGTGAATGGTTCTCTGCTTTCTTTTCAGGTAAATTCATTAAACACTTCCATTGTTTAACGCCTCCCTAATTTGAAATGCAAACAGCACCCACAGTTTAACAAAACCCCCGACCCTCCCAATTTGGCAGTTACCCACTGATAAGCATAAAAAGGGGTATACAGTGCCTTCAGAAGTATTCACACCCCCCTGTACCCTACACACACAGTTATCTATAAGGGTCCCTCAGTCGTGCAGTGAAATTCAAACACAGATTCAGCCGCCAAAGACCAGGGAGGTTTTCAATGCCTCGCAAAGAAGGGCACCTACCCTTTGAGCATGGTGAAGTTGAGATCAATTACACTTTGGATGGGGTATCAATACAACCAGTCACTACCAAAATACAGGCGTTCTTCCTAACTCAGTTGCCGGAGTGGAAGGAAACCGCTAGGATTTGCACCATGAGGCCAATGGTGACTTATAAAACAGTTAAGAGTTTATTAGCTGTATAGGAGAAAACCGAGATGGATCAACACATTGTAGTTACTCCACAATAATAACCTAAATGACAGGGAGTGAAAAGAAGGGAAGCCTGTACAGAATACAAATATTCCAAAACATGCATCCTGTTTTGCAACAAGGAACTAAATACTGCAAATAATGTGGCAAAGCAATTAACTTGTTGCCCTGGATACAAAGTGGTATGTTTGGGGCAAATCCAATACAACACATTACTGAGTACCAATCTCCATATTTTCAAGCATAGTGGTGGCTGCATCATGTTATGAGTATGCTTTTAATCGTTAAGGATTGGGGAATTTTTCTGGATAAAAAAGAAACGGAATGGAGCTAACCACTGGCAAAATCCTAGAGGAAAACCTGGTTCTGTCTGCTTTCCACCAGACACTGGGAGATTAATTCACCTTTCAGCAGGACAATAACCTAAAAGACAAAGGCCAAATCTATACTGGAGTTGTTTTTACCAAGAAGACAGTGAATGATCCTGAGTGACCTAGTTACAGTTTTGACTTAAATCGGCTTGAAAAACTATGGCAAGGCCTGAAAATGTCTGTCTAGCAATGATCAACAACCAACTTGACAGAGCTTAAAGATTTTGAAAAGAATAATGTGCAAATATTGTACAATCCAGGTGCAAAGACTCACTGCTGTAATCGCTGCCAAAGGTGATTCTGACATGTATTGACTCAGGGATATGAATACTTACAAAATGAGATATTTCTGTATTTCATTTTCAATACATTTGCAAAAAATGCCTAAAAACATGTTTTCACTTTTTTCGTTACTGGGTATTGTGTGTAAATGGGTGAGATAAAATATTTAATCCATTTTGAATTCAGGCTGTAACACAAATGTGGAAATGTATGAATACTTTCTGAAGGCACTGTACCTGCAAGAAAGTGGTAAAAAAAAGGGTTATGTTTGAAAAGAAAGAGGGTCATATAAACATAGCCTTATATTGTTTACAGGTAATATACTACATCTTCTGTCTGAAATGGGTATTAGAAATCAAAAGCATGAAACCAACAGAGCTAGCCTAAAGCACTGAAGCCAAACAGGAGCTAGCATGTAGCCAACAGAGCTAGCATGAAGCTAACAGAGCTATCCTTAGCATGAAGCCAACAGAGCTAGCCTAAAGCATGAAGCCAACAGAGCTAGCATAAAACCAACAGAGCTAGCCTAAAGCATGAAGCCAACAGAGCTAGCATGAAGCCAACAGAGCTAGCATGCAAGCCAACAAAGCTAGCATGAAGCCAACAGAGCTAGCATGAAACCAACAGAGCTAGCCTAAACGCATGAAGCCAACAGAGCTAGCATGAAGCCAACAGAGCTAGCATGAAGTCAACAGAGCTAGCATGAAGCCAACAGAGCTACCATGAAGCTAACAGAGCTACCATGAAGCTAACAGAGCTAGCATGAAGCTAACAGAGCTAGCATAAGCTAACAGAGCTATCCTTAAGCATGAAGCCAACAGAGCTAGCATGAAACTAACAGAGCTATCCTTAAGCTGAAGCCAACAGAGCTATCCTTAGCTTAAACCAGCAAACATAAAGGTCCCAGCCATAGACAGTTGGTTGTTTAGCAACAAAACCGACGCGTGTGCAACTATGGGCAAAAACAGACTAGGTTGGCTTAGACCGTTGACAACATGCAAACTATATTTAGTCTCCAATGTTAAAGCACAGAGCTGATTGGACCTGAGTTAAAGCCAAACGTTTTCCAACCCCTTCCCAAACATTTCCCCAATCCCTCTCTGGGTTCCATAGTGTTAGCGATAACAACCCCCTGTGCCCATTTTCTGTTCCCACCATCTGTAGGCCACATGGGACCAACGCTCCTCTAGGGAACGAGGCGTTCTTGGATGTAATCCTTGAGCTGTGGAGTGAGGACATGGGCTACGGGGACGTACGCACACACCGCACACCATAGGCTAAGCTATGGCACACACACAGACATTCAACATAGGCTACACTACACACACACACACACATTTCCTCAAGAACTGGGACAGCCCACGTACAGATGACATCTGGGGATGTTGCTAACTTGCGACAGATGAGATGATTACAGTATCTGACAGCATTTCTCTACATTGTTAAAGTAACTGTCCAGGGTTTCCAGATTTCTATGAAATATGACCTATAATTAATTATAATATAAGTGAAGTTTTCCTTTAAAAAATTGTAATTAAGTATGTTAGGAATGGTGTGGGCGTACCCCAACAACAGAATGGTGTGGGTGTATAACGGCGAGTAGAACGCTCATTGGCCAGCTCATTCTGTTGTTGGGCGGCAGGTAGCTTAGTGGGTAAGAGCAAAAGGTTGCTGGTTCTAATCCCCCAAGCCAACCAGGTGAAAAATCTGTCGATATTGTGCCCTTAAGCAAGGCACTTAACCCTAATTGCTCAATCGTTGGATAAGAGCGTCTGCTAAATGACAAAAATTTAAATGTAAATTCTCCATAGGATGACATCATCCTCTATGAGGAAATGGCAAGCATACCCATTTTTTAAAAAGTCTGTTTGAGATACAAGTTTGAGGTGGGGTTTTTGAAGTGTTTTTTTCTCTCCAATTTATGCTTTCAACAACATTATTTAGGTATGAGTTAACAGAATAGGAACTTTTTTAACAGAATATGAAAAGTGAGATTTTCATGGGAGACAGCTCCCTTTAAGGAAGAGAAGGACCCCTTCATACAATGAGAGGGAGAGGAGAGGAGAGGAGAGGAGAGGAGAGGAGAGGAGAGGAGAGGAGAGGAGAGGAGAGGAGAGGAGAGGAGAGGAGGAGAGGGAGAGAGAGGCTGTGTAGCTCTATTGATATTTCAAGTTCAAATGATGACGTTTTGTCAGTGATTTCATCACTAAAGTGTTTCAATGCACTATATTATATTATAATCCTACATAACTGATTATGAAACCATCTTCAAAGAAAACATCTCGGCAAATTACTAATTCTTCCTTGAAGGAAACTTGGATCTCTTCTATTCAAATGCAATCAGAAAACAAATGGCTTTTCAATGCTTGAACAGAACACAAAGCTCCTTCAAAACAGATTGCTTTAATCATGTTAATATTGTATGCTTGCCTTGTTTCCCAAATGAACAAGTATGTGCAGCACTATAACCATGTATCTGGTGTTGTGTAAGGTAGAGGGACTACCACTGACACAGCCAGGGGGTTTGTGTTGGTGACGTCATACTTTTAGTGCAGATTGCCAGGAGCAGCCTATTAAACACACAATCTCTTTCATGGCGCACACACACACACACACACACACACACACACACACACACACACACACACACACACACACACACACACACACACACACACACACACACACACACACACACACACACACACACACTACCACATGACTGATCAAGTCTGAGAAACATCAGGGATTCTGTGGAAAAAAACACACACTTGCGCAGACATATACACACAAATGTATGCAGACACACACACACAAAGTCTTTCACGTCACACACACGCTCCAGCCGTCCTGTCAGAGGGACTGGCACAGCGGTGTGAAAGTGGGGGGATCAGAAGGAATAGGGAGGTTCTAAATAAACAACACCGTAACGTTCCCCCTCTACTGGCTGGGACAATGCCTCTGTTGTTCCTCAGAGCTGCATGCTGTTTAATGTCTCTCTCTCTCTCTCTCTGGGAGATTTGGCTTAGTCAGGAGCAAAGCCTCCCCAGGACGTTGCTGATTGCCACAAGTGTTTGTGTGGCGTGCGTGTGTGCATGAGAGAGAAAGAGATCTTTTAGTTGCACTGACATTGAATCCCGCCCCAGTCTTCCCACGTCCCCAATGTAACTCAACCCTAACATGCGGAGGGGCCAACGTTTTCCACCGTAGTGTAAAAGATAGCCTGACCCATTTGGTTTAGAATTCAGAAATGGCCTCAAAGAAAGGCTGTAACCACAGTCTGTAGAATATCTCAGTTCAAATTCAATTAAAATTATTTTTCAAGTTTCATGGTCTCCCTCTTTCTGACAGTTGAGAAAATGCTGTCTGATTTCTTTGAGCAACACATTGCAGAATGAACATGTGTTCACTCCACCTACTCCCGATGATTTGTTTTTCAAATCATATGAGCAAAAAATATTTTGCTTTATCGGGGATGCTAAACCAGACAAGATAAAGCCGATCTATATAATGAATATGACCTGGGTGGGTTGGGATTACATCTAGAAGCACTAAACCTCGCTCTAAAAGCTTCACTTTTACAAAAGTTTTACTTGAACCCTAAATGGTTCTGAAGTAGATTACTAAGAAAAGCTCATCCATTGTTTAAAAATGGCCTTTTTTTCCTTTGTGCAGACTGCCATGACTCATTTTCCATTAATTGAAAATGCTACAGTATCTCTCTTTTTCAAACAAGCACTGCAGAGCTGGTTACAATTTGAATTTCATCCCCCTGAAATGATTGAACAAATATTACAACAAATTTACGGCTGAACTCAAATGTCTGGTTGATAAAAAGACATGTATTTATGGAAAATATGTTTGAAAAGGGTATTTTGTTTTTTAAATGAAATTGGAATGGTAGAGTTATGTCTTTCATGGAGTTACTCAGAATTGTATGGGAAGGTCTGCTCAATCCAAGATTGAAACCAATTGATTACAGCATTACCCCAAAAAATGGAGGAGGCAGGTGGCAGTGGGAGGGTGGAACTGGTCTGTCTGCCCAATATAAAGGATCGAAACTGGTGGAGGAATAAAAATAGCATAAATAGGAAAGTATACTAGTTTCATTTGAGGACTAGGATGTTGACAGCTGTGCCATACAGATTGCAAAATAGTTTGGAAGAGATTTTTGATGTACCAAGTTGATATATAAAATGACGCAAGATTCAAGACTTCGTTGCTTTTCAGCTAAAATTCTTGTACAGAATTCTTGTCCCAACCAAATGTTGAATATTTGGGCATACAATCATCGCAGTTCGGATGGTTGCAGGGCAGCTCTCCAGGAACTGTGGGGATCTTGGTGGCCTGGCGGTTGGGAGCTTGGTCCGGTGGCTGATAGGTCGCTGGTTCGGGTCCCGTTTTCGACCTTGCGGGAGATCTGTGGACGTGCCCTTGAGCAGGCGTTGACCCTGGTTGCTTCTGTGGGTCGCTCTGGATGGGAGTCTGTTAGATGACTGAATGTGATGTAGGATATTGAGCGGCTTCACTGCAAGTAGATTGTATGTTTTAATATTAAATAAAAAAATCTCCTACACTGGGCACCAAGGACCAGTCAACAAGTCGGAGTTACAGAGTGAAAGTACATTTGACCAAGAAGTACAGCTACCAAAAATATTGAACATTTATATAATTGGATCGATGGATGTACAATCTAAATGGGTGCAGCTAACCATCAAAATAATACATGCACTCCACTTATGATGTTGATAGTGTCTGTGTGTGCGCAGGTACATTAAGAGGAAGGGGATGGCCTTACATCCAGGAAGTTGTGGGGTCAACCCCGCCCCTTTTCCCTGAGTGCTTTGTGTTTCAGCATTTCTTCATGACACATTTATGCAGAGAAGTGTTTAGAATGTGAATGGGTTCATGGCCCTGTGGTAAGGCTCTTGCCCCCAATGCATGAGATTGTACGATCAAATCCAAGCAGGGCTAGGTCAATGTGGTGGCACTGAGAATTGGGTCAATACCTGGGGTCCCCTCTCATGTGTACAGCAGCTGTTATGGGGAGAAATTTGACAACATTTTTCTTGGAGCTTTTTCCACACTTAACTGCTGGAGGATACTGTTCAGGAGCCGCGAGGGGGTGACCAGGGTTTAACCCCCTCTCTTATCACATCCTTCCGGCCAATGCACCACTGCCCTCTGGCCATCTTAGTGTTGTAGCCACTCATCCTTCCCTCCCAGTGGCCTTTGCTTCACTCCATGCGCGAGTCCATGATCCAGAGCTGCAACTCGGTTTGAACGTGCAACCTGTACTTATGGGGTGAGATCCATACACCTGAGCAACAGGCTCATTCAGCTTTAAATACTTCTCTTCGTAATTTGGACATAGACATTTCCAGTAATGTACAACAAATGAGGATCGCACTCACAACCTAGTGGATGGAAGGCAGGGATTTAACCACAAATTTAACCATACACTTCTCTTTGTATGGTCGACATCGAGAATTGTGGGAAACATACACAAAGCACCGGAGGAAGATCTGACCCCACAACCTTGTGGATGGAAGGCAGGATTTAACCCCTGAACCACAGACTTCAGGTTGCTGCGATAAGATTTGTGTACTACACTATCTCTACTGACCATGAGTACAGGAGATACATTCAGTGTGTTGGTGATGTTTTATCTATCAATTCATGTGTTAGGTTATTCTCCTGTGTCTCACCTTGAGCTCTGACTTTAGTAGGGTAAGGGGGATAAGACACACATAAACAGTCACACAGTCATACACAGCGAGAGAGAAGGAGAAAGGGAAAGAGAGAGAGAGCGAAGGAGAAAAAGGGAACGAGAGAAAGAGAGAGCGAAGGGAGAAAACGAGAGAGAGAGAGAGAGCGAAGGAGAAAAGGAACGAGAGAGAGAGAGAGTGAAGGAGAAAGGAACGAGAGAGAGAGCGAAGGAGAAAAGGAACGAGAGAGAGAGAGCGAAGGAGAAAGGAACGAGAGAGAGGCGCAGGAGAAAAGGAACGAGAGAGAGAGGCGAAGGACAAAGGAAACCGAGAGAGAGAGCGAAGGAGAAAAGGAACGACGAGAGAGAGCGAAGGAGAAAAAGGAACGAGAGAGAGAGCGAAGGACAAAAGGACCCAGAGAGAGATAGCAAAGGAGAAAGGAACGAGAGAGAGCGAAGGAGAAAAGGAACGAGAGAGAGCGAAGAGAAAAGGAACGAGAGCGAGAGAGTGAAGGAGAAAAGGAACGAGAGAGAGAGCGAAGGAGAAAAGGCGAGAGAGAGATCGCGAAGCGAGAAAAAGAACAAGAGAGAGAGAGAGAGAGAGAGTGAAGGAGAAAGGAACGAGAGAGGAGAAAAGGACGAGAGAGAGCGAAGGAGAAAAGGAACCAGGCGAGAGAGTGAAGGAGAAAAGGAACGAGAGAGAGAGAGCGAAGGAGAAAAGAACGAGAGGAGAGAGAGCGAAGGAGAAAAGGAATGAGAGAGAGAGAGAAGGAGAAAAGGAATGAGAGAGAGAGAGAAGGAGAAAAGGAAACGAGAGAGAGAGTGAAGGAGAAAGGAATGAGAGAGAGAGGCGAAGGAGAAAAGGAACGAGGCGCGGAAAAAGGAACGAGAGAGAGGCGAAGGAGAAAAGGAACGAGAGAGAGAGCGAAGGAGGAAAGAAATGAGAGAGAGAGAAGGAGAAAGAACGAGAGAGAGAGAGTGAAGGAGAAAAGGGAACGAGAGAGAGAGCAAAGGAGAAAAGGGAAACGAGAGAGAGAGCGAAGGAGAAAAGGCGAGAGAGAGGCGAAGAGAGCGAGCGGCGAGAAAAGGAACGAGAGAGAGAGAGACGAGGAGAAAAGGAATGAGAGAGAGAAGGGAGAAAAGGAATGAGGAGAGAGAGCAAAGGAGAAAAGGAACGAGAGAGAGAGCGAGCGAAGGAGAAAAGGAACGCGAGAGAGAGAGCGAAGGAGAAAGGAACGAGAGAGAGAGAGCGGGAAGGAGAAAAGGGAATGAGAGAGAGAAGGAGAAAAGGAACGAGAGAGAGAGCGAAGGAGAAAGGAACAAGAGAGAGCGGCGAAGGAGAAAAGGAACGAGAGAGAGACGAAGGAGAAAAGGAACGAGAGAGAGAGAGCGAAGGAGAAAAGGAACGAGAGAGAGAGAGAGTGAAGGAACAAGCGAGAGGGCTGACATGCCAAGTCTCATAAAACCAAGGGTTATGCGTCTGCGTTATTGCATGTTGCTGTCATCATATGCGTGAAATCAGAGAGTACATTTTGGCTGATCTTCTTTCTCCCACTCCAGTCAGAGGAAATTGGAATAAATGTTGCGCTCTCTGCTGTCATAGCAGCATGGGGGCTGTCTTGTGGAGAACTGGAATTCACCAAGGAGAGCTGTCAAACACATGTATGGATCAAGCTGTTCTTGCCACCAACTACTGTACAAGAGGTTAGAACTAAATAAGGTTAAATAAATAAGGTTAACTAAACAAGGTTAACTAAATAAGGTGAGAATAAATTACAAGATTAACTAAATAAGGTTAAATAAAGTAAAGGTGAACTAAATAAGGTTAACTAAATAAGGTTTAATGCGATAGAAGGCAAGAGAGAGAGAGAAAGAGTGAGAGTGAGGGAGGCAGGGAAGAGAGAAAGAGAGATGGGGAGAGTAGGAGAGGGAGAGGGAGGGAAGAGAAAAGAGAGAGGGTGGAGAGGGAGGGAAGAGAGAGAGAGGGGGGAGTAGGAGAGGGAGGAGAGAGAAAGAGAGAGGGGGAGAGAGAGAGGGGAGAGAGAAAGAGAGAGGGGGGAGTAGGAGAGGGAGGGGAGAGGGAGAAAGAGAGGTGGGAGTAGGAGAGGGAGGGAAGAGAAAGAGAGAGGGGGAGGTAGGAGAGGGAGGGGAGAGAGAAAGAGAGGGGGGGGGTGGAGAGGAGGAGAGAGAGAGAGGGGGGGAGTAGGAGAGGGAGGGAGAGAGAAAGAGAGGGGGGGGATGAGAGGGAGGGGAGAGAGAAAGAGAGGGGGGGAGTTGGAGAGGGAGGGGAGAGAGAAAGAGAGGGGGAGGTAGGAGAGGGAGGGGGAGAGAGAAAGAGAGGGGGGGTGGAGAGAGGAGGGAGAGAGAAAGAGAGGGGGTAGTAGGGAGAGGGAGGAGAGAGAAAGAGGGGTAGGAGAGGGAGAGGAGAGAGAAAGAGGGGGGAAGTAGGAGAGGGAGGGGAGAGAAAAGAGAGGGGGGAGTAGGAGAGGGAGGAGAGAGAAAGAGGGGGGGTGGGGGGGGGGTGGGGGGGGGGGGGGGGGGGGTGCAGGGGGGAATGGAGAGTGGGGGGGTGGGGATAGGGGGGGGGGGGGGGAGTAGAGAGGGAGAGGGGTAGAGGGGGCGTGGAGAGGAAGGGGAACGAAAGAGGGGGAGTAAGAGAGGGAGGGGAGAGAAAGAGAGGGTGGGGGAGAGGGGGGGGGGTAGGGGAGAGCGGGAGGGAAGAGAGAAGGGGGGGGTGGAGAGGGAGCGGAGAGAGAAAGAGAGGGGGGGAGTAGGAGAGGGAGGGAAGAGAGAAGGGTGGGGGTGGAGAGGAGCGGAGAGAGAAAGAGATGGGGTGGAGGGGGAGGGGGAGAGAGAAAGAGAGAGGGGGAGTAGGAGAGGGAAGGGAGAGAGACAGGGAAAAGAGAGAGAAGGAAGTAGAGAGAAATAGAGGGAGGGGAAGAGAGAAAGACGTGGAAAAGAGAGAGGGAGCTAGGGAGAAAGAGAGAGAAAGAGAGAGAGAGAGGGGTAGATGGAGAAGAGTATCCAGGGTAATGGTGGATTGGAGGGGTGTAATTGTTGAGCTGTTGCTTGAGGACCATGAGGAGGGAGCCTGTGGGTTCAATCCAGGCCGCTCTGCTTCTTCAGGGCTCCCTTCTCTGTGTGTGTTTCTGCCCTCTTACTTTCTCCCTAGTGTGTTTCTTCCCTTCCTTTCTCCTGATTGGGTCAATGAGTCTGTGTGTAGTATGTGAGTATGCCTCTTTTAGGCTGTGTGTGTGGAGTGTGTGTGTGTGTTGACTTTCTTCACCACTTTCCCTCCGTTTGTATTAATGAATGAGTATATGCCTCCTCCTTCCAGTGTGTGTCTAACTCTCTGAGCTTGGCTCGGTCTCTTTCGGCTCATTATACAGAAGGTCTTGGACCGTAAGACTGAATCCCTACTGTAGCCCCCTTCCCTCCCTCCCTCCCTCCTGCCACTCTCTCTCCTTCTCAACCCTGTTCCTGCCCTCCCTCCTCTCTCATCCTGTTCTCTCCCCCCTCCCCCCTCTCTCTCTCATCCTTGTTCTTCCCTTCCTCCCCCCTCTCTCTCTCATCCCTATTCTCTCCCTCCCTCCCTATCTCCCTCTCTGATCCTGTCTCCCCCTCCCTCCCCCTTAATCCCTGTTCTCCTCCTCCTCTCTCCTCCTCCCTCTCCATCCCTTTCTCTCCCTCCCTCCCCCTCTCTCATCCCTGTTCTCTCCCTCCCTCCCCATCTCCCTCTCTTCCCTGTTCTCCCTCCCTCCCCCTGTTCTCTCCCTCCCTCTCCCTATCCCTGTTCTCTCCCTCCCTCCCTCCCTCCTATCCCTGTTCTCCCCTCCCTCCCTCCCTCTCTCTCTCATCCCTGTTCTCCCCCTCCCTCCCCCCTCTCTCATCCCTGTTCTCTCCCCCTCCCCATCTCCCTCTCTGATCCCTCTTCTCCCCTCCCTCCCCCTCTCTCATCCCTGTTCTCTCCCCTCCCTCTCTCTCTCTCATCCCTGTTCTCTCCCTCCCTCCCTCCCTCCCATCCCTGTTCTCTCCCTCCCCCCCCCCTCTCTCTTATCCCTGTTCTCTTCCTCCCTCCTCTTCTCTCTAATCCCGGTTCTCCTCCTCCCTCCCCATCTCCCTCTCTGATCCACTGTTCTCCCCCTCTCTCATCCCTGTTCTCTCCTCCCTCTCTCTAATCCCTGTTCTCTCCCTCCCTCCCATCCCTGTTCTCCTACCTCCCCTCCCTCTTCCTCTCTCTCATCCCTGTTCTCTCCCTCCCTCCCCCTCTCCTCTCTCATCCCTGTTCTCCCCTCCCTCTCTCTCATCCCTGTTCTCTCTCTCCCTCCCTCCCTCCCATCCCTGTTCTCTCCCCGTCTCCCCCCTCTCTCTCTCTCATCCCTGTTCTCCCCCTCCCTCCCTCATCCCTGTTCTCCCCCTCCCTCCCTCCCCCTCTCTCTCTCCCTCATCCCTGTTCTCCCCCCTCCCTCCCCCTCTCTCTCTCTCTCTCATCCCTGTTCTCCCCCCTCCCTCCCCCCTCTCTCTCTCTCTCTCTCCCTGTTCTTCCCCTTCCTCCCATCCCTGTTCTCTCACCCCCCTCCCTCTCTCTTCCATCCCTGTTTTCTCCCTCCCCCTCTCTCTCTTATCCCTGTTCTCTCCCTCCCTCCCTCCCCTCTCTCATCCCTGTTCTCTCCTCCCCCTCCCATCCCTGTTCTCTCCCTCCCTCCCCCTCTCTCATCCCTGTTCTATCCCTCCCTCCCTCCCTCTCTCTCACATCCCTGTTCTCTCCCTCCTCTCTCTCATCTCTGTTCTCTCTGTCCCTCCCCTCTCTCTCTTATCCTGTTCTCTCCCTCCCTCCCCCCTCTCTCTCTCTCTCTCTCTCTCTCATCCCTGTTTTCTCCCTCCCCCTCTCTTGCTCTCTCATCCCTGTTCTCTCCCTCCCTCTCTCTCTCTCTCTCTCTCTCTCTCTCTCTCTCTCTCTCTCTCTCATCCCTGTTTTCTCCCTCCCCTCTCTTGCTCTCTCCCATCCCTGTTCTCTCCCTCCCTTTCATCCTGTTCTCTCCCTCCCTCTCTCATCCCTGTTTCTCTTCCTCCCTCCCCCTCTCTCGCACTCTCTCATCCCTGTTCTCTCCCTCCCTCCCTCCCTCCCCTCTCTCTCTCATCCCTGTTCTCTCCCTCCCTCCCCCCTCTCTCTCTCATCCCTGTTCTCTCCCTCCCTCCTCCCTCCCCTCCCATCCCTGTTCTCTCCCTCCCTCCCCTCTCTCTCTCATCCCTGTTCTCTCCCTCCCTCCCCCTCTCTCTCTCATCCCTGTTCTCTCCATCCCTCCCCCTCCCTCTCTCTCTCATCCCTGTTCTCTCCCTCCCTCCCTCCCTCTCTCTCACCCCCTGTTTTCTCCCTCCTCTGTCTCTCATCCCTGTTCTCTCCCTCCCTCCCTCCCCCTCTGTCTCTCTCTCATCCCTGTTCTCTCCCTCCCTCCCCTCTCTCATCCCTGTTCTCTCCCTCCCTCTCTCTCACATCCCTGTTCTCTCTCCCTCCCCTCTCTCCCTCTCTCATCCCTGTTTTCTCCCTCCCCCTCTCTCTCTCATCCCTGTTCTCTCCCTCCCTCCCCCTCTCACATCCCTTTCTCTCCCTCCCTCCCCCTCTCTCTCCCATCCCTGTTTTCTCCCTCCCTCCCCTCTCTCATCCCTGTTCTCTCCCTCCCTCCCCCTCTCTCTCTAATCCCTGTTTTCTCCCTCCCTCCCCTCCCCTCTCACATCCCTGTTCTCTCCCTCCCTCCCCCCTCTCTCCCATCCCTGTTTTCTCCCTCCCTCCCCCTCTCTCATCCCTGTTCTCTCCCTCCCTCCCTCTCTCTCTCATCCCTGTTTTCTCCCCTCCCTCCCCCTCCCCCTCTCTCTCTCTCTCTCATCCCTGTTTTCTCCCTCCCTCCCCCCTCTCTCTCTCTCATCCCTGTTCTCTCCCTCCCTCCCATCCCTGTTCTCTCCCTCCCCCCTCTCTCTCTCTCATCCCTTTCTCTCCCTCCCTCCCCCTCTCTCATCCCTGTTCTCTCCCTCCCTCCCCCTCTCTCATCCCTGTTCTCTCCCTCCCTCCCCTCTCTCATCCCTGTTCTCTCCCTCCCTCCCCTCTCTCATCCCTTTTCTCTCCCTCCCTCCCCTCTCTCTCGCATCCCTGTTTTCTCCCTCCCTCCCCCTCCCCTCTCTCCATCCCTGTTTTCTCCCCTCCCCTCCCCCTCTCTTCGCTCTCTCCATCATCCCTGTTCTCTCCCTCCCTCCCCTCTCTCTCATCCCTGTTCTCTCCCTCCCATCCCCCTCCTCTCTCTCATCCCTGTTTTCTCCCTCCCTCCCCTCTCTCTCTCTCTCATCCCTGTTCTCTCCCTCCCTCCCCCTCTCTCTCTCTCATCCCTGTTTTCTCCCTCCCTCCCCCTCTCTCTCTCTAATCCCGGTTCTCTCTCCCTCCCTCCCCATCTCCCTCTCTGATCCCTGTTCTCTCCCTCTCTCATCCCTGTTCTCTCCCTCCCTCCCTCCCATCCCTGTTCTCTCCCTCCCTCCCATCCCTGTTCTCTCCCTCCCTCTTCCTCTCTCATCCCTGTTCTCTCCCTCCCTCCCTCTCTCTCATCCCTGTTCTCCCCCTTCCCTCTCTCTCATCCCTGTTTTCTCTCCCTCCCTCCCTCCCTCCCATCCCTGTTCTCTCCCTGTCTCCCCCTCTCTCTCTCTCATCCCTGTTCTCCCCCTCCCCCCCCTCATCCCTGTTCTCCCCCCTCCCTCCCTCATCCCTGTTCTCCCCCTCCCTCCCTCCCTCCCCCCTCTCTCTCTCCCTCGTCCCTGTTCTCCCCCTCCCTCCCCCTCTCTCTCTCTCTCTCTCATCCCTGTTCTCCCCCCTCCCTCCCCCTCTCTCTCTCTCTCTCATCCCTGTTCTTCCCTTCCTCCCCCTCTCTCTCTCTCATCCCTGTTCTCTCACCCCCCTCCCTCTCTCTTCCATCCCTGTTTTCTCCCTCCCCTCTCTCTCTCTTATCCCTGTTCTCTCCCTCCCTCCCTCCCCCTCTCTCACATCCCTGTTCTCTCCCTCCCCCTCCCATCCCTGTTCTCTCCCTCCCTCCCCTCTCTCATCCCTGTTCTATCCCTCCCTCCCCTCCCTCTCTCTCACATCCCTGTTCTCTCCCTCCCCCCTCATCTCTGTTCTCTCTGTCCCTCCCCTCTCTCTCTTATCCCTGTTCTCTCCCTCCCTCCCTTCTCTCTCTCTCTCTCTCTCTCTCTCATCCCTGTTTTCTCCCTCCCCCTCTCTTGCTCTCTCATCCCTGTTCTCTCCCCTCCCTCTCTCTCTCTCTCTCTCTCTCTCATCCCTGTTTTCTCCCTCCCCCCTCTCTTCTCTCTCCATCCCTGTTCTCTCCCTCCTCTTTCATCCCTGTTCTCTCCCTCCCTCTCTCATCCCTGTTCTCTTCCTCCCTCCCCCCTCTCTCGCACTCTCTCATCCCTGTTCTCTCCCTCCCTCCCTCCCTCCCATCCCTGTTCTCTCCCTCCCTCCCCTCTCTCTCTCATCCCTGTTCTCTCCCTCCCTCCCTCTCTCTCTCTCATCCCTGTTCTCTCCCTCCCTCCCTCCCTCCCTCCCTCCCATCCCTGTTCTCTCCCTCCCTCCTTCTCCTCTCTCTCTCATCCCTGTTCTCTCCCTCCCTCCCCCCTCTCTCTCATCCCTGTTCTCTCCATCCCTCCCCCCTCCCTCTCCTCTCTCATCCCTGTTCTCTCCCTCCCTCCCTCCCTCTCTCTCACACCCCTGTTTTCTCCTCCCCTCTGTCTCTCTAATCCCTGTTCTCTCCCTCCCCTCCCTCCCCCTCTCTCTCTCTCTTATCCCTGTTCTCTCCCTCCCTCCCCCCTCTCATCCCTGTTCTCTCCCTCCCTCTCTCTCACATCCCTGTTCTCTCCCTCCCCTCTCTCTCTCATCCCTGTTTTCTCCCTCCCCCTCTCTCTCTCATCCCTGTTCTCTCCCTCCCTCCCCCTCTCACATCCCTGTTCTCTCCCTCCCTCCCCTCTCTCTCTCCCATCCCCTGTTTTCTCCCTCCCCCCCTCTCTCTCATCCCTGTTTTCTCCACCTCCCTCCCCCTCTCACATCCCTGTTCTCTCCCTCCCTCCCCCCTCTCTCCCATCCCTGTTTTCTCCCTCCCTCCCCCTCTCTCATCCCTGTTCTCTCCCTCCCTCCCTCTCTCTCTCTAATCCCTGTTTTCTCCTCCCTCCCCCTCCCTCTCTCTCTCTCTCTCTCATCCCTGTTTTTCTCCCTCCCTCCCCCTCTCTCTCTCTCTCTCTCTCTCCCTTTTCTCTCCCTCCCCTCCCATCCCTGTTCTCTCCCTCCCCCTCTCTCTCTCTCTTATCCCTGTTCTCTCCCTCCCTCCCCCTCTCTCATCCCTGTTCTCTCCTCCCTCCCTCTCTCATCCCTGTTCTCTCCTCCCTCCCCCTCTCTCATCCCTGTTCTCTCCCTCCCTCCCCTCTCTCTCATCCCTGTTCTCTCCCTCCCTCCCCTCTCTCTCTCATCCCCTGTTTTCTCCCTCCCTCCCCCTCCCCTTCTCTCTCATCCCTGTTTTCTCCCTCCCTCCCCTCTCTCTCTCATGTTTTCTCCCTCCCTCCTCCCTCTCTCTCTCTCCCTGTTTTCTCCCTCCCTCCCCCCTCTCTCGCTCTCTCCATCCTCCCTGTTCTCTCCCTCCCCCCCCCCTCTCTCTCTCATCCATGTTCTCTCCCTCCCTCCTATCCCTGTTCTCTCCCTCCTCTTCTCTCTCTCATCCCTGTTCTCTCCCTCCCTCCCCTCTCTCATCCCTGTTCTCTCCCTCCCTCCCCCTCTCTCATCTCCTGTTCTCTCCCTCCCTCCCCTCTCTCCTCCCTGTTCTCTCCCTCCCTCCCCCTCTCTCTATCCCTGTTCTCTCCCTCCCTCCCCCTCTCTCATCCTGTTCTCTCCCTCCCTCCTCTCTCTACTTTGCATCCCTGTTTTCTCCCTCCCTCCCCCTCCCCCTCTCTCTCTCTCCATCATCCCTGTTTCTCTCCCTCCCTCCCCCCTCTCTCTCTCATCCTTTTTCTCTCCCTCCCATCCCCCTCTCTCTCTCTTCATCCCTGTTTTCTCCCTCCCCTCCCCCTCTCTCTCTCTCATCCCTGTTCTCTCCCTCCCTCCCCCCCTCTCTCTCTCATCCCTGTTTTCTCCCTCCCTCCCCCTCTCTCTCTCTCTCATCCCTGTTCTCTCCCTCCCCCTCTCTCTCACTCTCTCATCCCTTTCCCTCCCTCTCATCCCTGTTCTCTCCCTCCCCCTCTCTCTCCCATCCCTGTTCCCTCCCTCCCTCCCCCTCTCATCCACCTTTTCTCTCCCTCCCTCCCCCTCTCTCTCTCATCCCTGTTCTCTCCCTCCCTCCCCCCTCTCTCTCTCATCCCTGTTTTCTCCCTCCACTCCCCCTCTCATCCCTGTTCTCTCCCTCCCTCCCCCCTCCTCCCCCCTCTCTCGCTCATCCCTGTTCTCTCCCATCCCTCCCTCTCTCTCTCATCCCTGTTCTCTCCCTCCCTCCCCCTCTCTCTCTCTCATCCCTGTTTTCTCCCTCCCTCCCCCCTCTCATCCCTGTTCTCTCCCTCACCTCCCTCCCCTCTCTCTCTCTCTCTCATCCCTGTTCTCTCCCTCCCTCCCTCTCTCTCATCTTTGTTCTCCTCTTCCCTCCTTTCCCTCCCCTAATTGTCTCTCTACTCCTCTTATTCTCTCCTTTTCCTCTCCTCTCCTAACACCCTTCCCCTCTAACCAGTCTTCCTTCTCTCTTCCCCCTTCTGTGCTCTTTCTCCTCCTTTCTGTTCCTCCCCCTCTCTCTCCTTCCATCTATCCCTCCCTCTTTCCCTTCTCTCCCTCTATCTTTACATCCATCTCTCCTCCTCCTGCCCCTTCTCCCTCCTCCCCCTCCCCCTTTCTCCCCTCCGGGCTTGGTTCCTTTCTCCCCTGCAGGCTGTGATCCCAGAGAGCTGGCAACCACCTGGAGGGTTATTGACCGTTAACCGTCATCGTCTCCTGTGTGTGTGTGTGTGTGTGAGTGAGAGGGGGGCGTCTTTCCCACCATGCCCCAGACCCAGTCTTTTCTTGTCCCTTCAGCCTGACTGCCATTCCAAGCGTGGGCCTTCCAGTCAGCCTGTGTAGATTCATTCATCTCCATTACATAATGAGTGGTTAATAAATTTTAATCTATTCTCACAGCCAATCCCTCATGACAATTTTGCGTCCCCTCTTCCTTTTGCTTAGCGCCACATAGAACACACACACACACGGACCCCAGTCCCCACACATAGAAATCAACACACACCTGCCAAACCTTCCACTCCCACACTATACCACTACTCAACCATTTTAAAACATGCTGGTCTCCACACATCAGAGATACAGGAGTACTAAAACTTTTCCATCGCTGCACCATAGCAGCTCTTCTGAGGTCATTGGAATTATATGGCGGTATTCTCACACTTACTTTGTGTGTGTGTGTGTGTGTGTGTGTGTGTGTGTGTGTGTGTGTGTGTGTGTGTGTGTGTGTGAGAGAGAGATACACAGCTAGATAGTGTACTCTATAAGGTGCAATACCCTTCCAGGTGAGGGGGAAGTAACACCTATGTGTCTAGCTATATAAATTCCCTCCTGCAATGTTGGATGTAAAATACTTGTAGGATACTCTAGGAGACACCTTTTATCACGTCTCAATCCTTCCCTCGTCTTGAAGTAGGATAAAGTTACTTTAGACACTGATCTAAGTTTAATTAGTGTTTTTCCCTCTAATAGATGGTTAGGTTTTGGGGGGTGATCTTTCTCCAAGGCTATTTCTCTATATTTTAAAGATCAAGGCCAGTATTTACAAAGGACCATTCCACTTAGGTGTATTTTCTCCCCCTTTCTCTTTCGTGTTGTATTCAACTTACTTATGCAGGTGCTAGCGGGCTTTGCAGGAGTGGTTCCCTTCCACCGCGCTAATCCATTTAATATCCCCTAATTCCTTCGCATTTTTTTTTTTTCATGGTTTTCATACATTTATTTTAAGCCATCCCTTTAAATACGGTGTACCTTTTTCAATTTTGCACACTCACTAGAAAACATAAGAGAAACATGTTCAGAATATAGGGATCAATGAAAAAGTAATCTATACATATTTCTCTGTTTCAGCATCAACTTAAACTGGTAGATTTAAAAATAGGTATGTGGGTATTACTGTCGGTCAGCTGCCTATAGTGGCTAATATTTAACATATACAAATTGTAAAATAAAATGGAGAAAAGCCAAATATATAATTAAAAACATTCTAAAGCACACACATCCCTAGGCAGGTTCAGCCCTACAGCCTGTAGCTCGGTCTACAAATTTCATCCCGCTATTGGGGCACACAATTACAATTCTGAATAATGGAACAGTTATTTATACTACTCTGTGAAAGGGGCTGCAATACATGTCATGTTATATATTTTTGTTTGCTTCCATATACTGGTTTACTTCTCTCCAGATCATAAGGAAAAATCATCTAAAACAATTGCTATGTATTTACAAATCTCCTTCTCCAAACGGATTACTCATTTACCTAGCTCTTATCAATAGCTCTTATCAATTTAGGGTGCATGAGAATGGTGTTATTTCTATCGGGAAAAATAGAGGTAGATGCTGTTTCCAGCTTGGAACTGGCAGGTTTGCTCGAGCCTTATTCTTGATTTCCTCACGAGTAAATGTGGTGGAATTATGAGGACTTAAGTCAAGGTCAGAATACGTGTATCTGTAACACCTCCAACACACCTTCATTTCTGTATCTCCACCCCAACAATAGCGGGTGAATAGCATGCTATTCTCATGCTTAAATTCACGGTCTGAATACGCAAGAGAGACCAGTGCAGAAAAGGGAATTACGTTCCATTTACACCACTTAACTTGGGTCAGAATCGGCCCCCAAAGCATCTCAGAGAGGAGTGCTGAGTCTTATTCATTGTGATCTAAAACAAAACTGATCTGGAAGGAAAAAACACCGAACAGTAAGGGATATTACCTAACTGAAATGCTCATTTTTTGTTTTCCGTTGCAATGAGTTTTGAGTGTTTTGCTGTGCACGGTGTACCCTAATGAGCATGCCCTGTTATTTCATTCAGTAGGCTGTGTGACTGACTGGAGTCAGATCATATAGGATTCTCCTCCTCTTCTTCTACTACCTACAAATATCCATTTAGGTTCCCATTTCATGTAATTAGATGGTCCAATCTTTCCCATTCAGTTAACGTTTGTTATTCCTCAACAGTTTGTGGCAGGGGTTGTAACTTTATGTAGGCCAGGGGATGTCCACTTACCCCGTTAATTCTGTTGTTCTATCCTTAACATACCCTTCCCATCCACTACCTACGAGTAGTGCGTACAATCCATACATCACTGGGGCCGAGCTTCCTGCCATCCAACCTATCTCCCCGGTGTCAGAGAAAGCCCAAAAAAGTTTCAAAACTCTCCAGTCACCCAAGTCATAACTATTTCTCTCTCGCTACCACCCGGCAGAGTGGTATCGGAGCGCCAAGTCCTAGTCCAAAGCTCTTAACACTTCTACCCCCCAAGCCATACTGCTTAACAATGAATCAATGCCCCACTATTTCATTGATTTAGTTTATTTATTTTTTATCAATATTTTCTTAACTATATTTTCTTAAAACTGCATTGTTGTTAGGGGCTTGTAAGTAACATTTTGTATTCGGCGAATGTGACAAATAAAATTCGATTTTATTTCATTTACCATTAAAATATAGCAATGTGGCCTCCGAGTGCCTCGGTTAACACTGCATCCAGGCTTCGTCACTCAACCGTTTGAGCCCAAGCTGTGTCACAGGCCGTGACCGGGGAGTCCCATAGGGTGGCTCCCAATCCCCCATTCTGTAGGCTACTAAAAACCCTGATCTAGATTGCACTTTATGACTACTGAGTCCAGGCCACATTTAAAAGCAAAGCAAGGGTTAAGTGGTTTGTAGGGTAGGTTATAAGGTGCTTATGGGTCTCTGTTAGGGGATTGTTACAACATAGGCTACGGTTAAGCTCAGAGGCCCATACACACTGAGGTTGCACAACTATAACAACACATTTACACATGATTGATCAATTTTTTAGTGATACGCGGAGAGTTTCCTGCATAAAACTTTTCACACAATTGTGTGCTGTCGCCACAGTGGTTGCAATTTTGTACAGAAAAACTCTTGGTTTATTATCACCGCTATATCAATGTTTTATGGGCTGTGTGTATCGGGGCCGGGTTCTGCACACCCCATTGGTCCTCACTGCCAAGTGTTTTTAGATGACAGCAACATTCGTTTTTCTCTGTTCCACCATTTTTTATTTAATAAACCCTTGGCTTCATCTTCTTTCTGGATCTTTCAATCCAAAACCTCCACTCTACTGTGCTTCTGTTCCCATCCTGGATCGCTCTGACTGTAAAACCTGTTACAGCCTCTTGCTGATCCGTGATGCTTTATTCATACGTTAAGAGATTTGATCTGGGTTAATTCCTAGTATATCTTAATTGTTTTCAAATATTTTTTTCTGGAGGTTGCATTTACCACACTATCATCATCTGTCCTTTCCACTGTGTGTGTTTGTGTAGGTTCAATGTTTTGTGTGTGTGTGTGTGTGTAAAGGTTCAATGTGTGTGTTTGTATAGGTTCATGTTTTGTGTGTGTGTGTGTGTGTGTGTGTGTGTGTGTGTATGATTCCTGTCAGCTTGTGTCATAGTATGGTACAACCTGTATTCCCTCCCTCCAGGGGGGCCCCTATCATCCTCCCTTCATTAATCCATCGTCCCTTCCCTCCCTCCGTCCATCCATCCATCCATCATTCCACATCGCGGTCAGGGTCGGTTATAGCATGTGTTGGAGAGCTTCCTGCCCCCTCCTTCCTCCCTCTCTACCTACCTACTCCATTTCGTTCCCTCCACGTCTTACCCTCCTCTCTCTCCTTCTCTCAATCTGCCCAATTTTATGTCTTCCCTGAATGGGGGGGGAGGGTCGTTGAAAAAGGAGGGGGGGGGGAAGGAGGGGGAGAGTTCTTGTGCAGGCAACTCTCTTACATTTGATAGACACAGCAGGCGGTTTGATAAGAGGTTAATAAAGCTTCCATTCAACACAGACTTCTACTATTATGAGAAGTTTATTCACGGTCGTTACAGTATATACACAATACAGTCTATTTACACTGAAGAGGATTTTAAGATATTACACCATAAATTAACACCATCTCACTAACACAGCAGTGAAGTTAGAAAAACCTCCCATGCTGGTATCAACACTCAGGGTGTGTCCCAAATGGCTTTCCTATTCCCTGTTTATGTAGGGAATGTGCACTACTTTTCCTCAGGTTCAGGTTTAACTGGTGGTCAGTCCATCTTAGTGATGCTCCAGAGGGGGAAGTGTGGGGTGTGTTGGGGGGCACCAGAGGGGGAAGTGTGGGGTGTGTTGGGGGCACACAGGGGCTTTTTGACTGGGTCCCTGGGGGTTTGGGCCCCAAGCTGAGACAGGGTGAGGCATCCTTCCCCCCTTCCCTGTGTCTCCTGTCAACATCTCCCAATCTCTCCTGTCCTGTCCTCTCTTCTGCTTCCCCCATCTCCCTCACCCCCTCCTCTCCTCTCCCTCTCTTCTCCTCTCCCCCGTCACCTGAACACTGGGGGCCTGTGAGTGTGTATTCCCCCTGGCCGAAGTTCTCTCTACACACACACACACTCTCTATCTCCCCCCTCCTTCTCCCTCTCCTCCCGCTCTCACACAGAGGGCTGTGATTCTGTGACTGCTAGCCCCTGCCTGGGCCACTGCGGCCGGTGCCGTACAACGGCTACCTTCTTTTCCTCATCTAGTCTCCCAGCCTCCCCAGATCCTCGTAGGACTGGTGAGAAGAGCTCCAGCTCTCGGGGGCCCCAGCCCCGCATGACACACAGGCACCAGGCCCTGTTTTCGTTGCAAAGCCACACACAACAGTGTCCTTTGCCACTAGTGCGGCCTCCTCCAGGGTCCTGGGAGAGAGAGAGTTGGTAGAGAGAGGGGGGGGGAAGAGAGGCGGGAGGTATAGGGGAGAGAGGGGGGAAGAGTAATAGAAAGAGAGAAGGGTGAGATGGGGATAGGGAGGAGGGAAGAGAGAGTTAAACATTGAAATTAGTATGTGTGGATTCTTCCTAGAAGTAGCCAGGCTTTACTGAGAAGAGGTTCCCTGGAGGGCTACTGAGGAGAACACACATATGATTTATACCTCCAGGTAGAAGGTGCCCTTAGGCACAGATCTAGGATCAATTTACCTTCCCTAAAACCTGACTAACTCAAAACCTTAGATCAGTGTTTAAAGTGCCATTGACAGGTTAATACATACTTTCCAGAAATGACACAAACAGGTAAATCACGTCATCCCACTCCTGATTTATGTAGGACATGACACAAGCACTCTGGGAAGAGGAAGGCTTCCAAATAGCTTGTTGCCGGTGTTACGTACCAAACCAGGCATCATATACACACCCCCCTTATTATCTTCCTGCCACTGTTGTTTCATGTGTTGTAGCTAACCAAGACTATTATCATCCTCTCTGGTATGCACTGTAATATCCAATACGGATGGTTACTGTAATATCCAATACTGATGGTTACATGCAATATCCAATACTGATGGTTACATGCAATATCCAATACGGATGGTTACATGTAATATCCAATACGGATGGTTACATGCAATATCCAATACTGATGGTTACTGCAATATCCAATACTGATGGTTACATACAATATCCAATACGGATGGTTACATGCAATATCCAATACGGATGGTTACATGCAATATCCAATACGGATGGTTACATGCAATATCCAATACTGATGGTTACATGTAATATCCAATACTGATGGTTACATGTAATATCCAATACTGATGGTTACATGTAATATCCAATACTGATGGTTACATGTAATATCCAATACTGATGGTTACATGTAATATCCAATACTGATGGTTACATGTAATATCCAATACTGATGGTTACATGTAATATCAATACTGATGGTTACATGTAATATCCAATACTGATGGTTACATGTAATATCCAATACTGATGGTTACATGTAATATCCAATACTGATGGTTACATGTAATATCCACTACTGATGGTTACATGTAATATCCAATACTGATGGTTACAATCAGCATAAGGCCACTCTGGGGTAAAGGTATTTTGTATTGAAATATATACACTACCGTTCAAAAGTTTGGGGTCACTTAGAAATGTCCTTGTTTTCCATGAAAACATACATGAAATTAGTTTGAATAGGAAATATAGCAAAATGCATAGGAAATGTATCATTAAAGGTTAGAAATAATGATTTTTAATAGAAATAATTATTGTCTCCTTCAAACTTTGCTTTCGTCAAAGAATCCTCCATTTGCAGCAATTACAGCCTTGCAGACCTTTGGCATTCTAGTTGTCAATTTGTTGAGGTAATCTGAAGAGATTTCACCCCATGCTTCCTGAAGCACCTCCCACAAGTTGGATTGGCTTGATGGGCACTTCTTACGTACCATACGGTCAAGCTGCTCCCACAACAGCTCAGTAGGGTTGAGATCCGGTGACTGTGCTGTCCACTCCATTATAGACAGAATACCAGCTGACTGCTTCTTCCCTAAATAGTTCTTGCATAGTTTGGAGCTGTCTTTGGGTCATTGTGCCTGTTGTAGGAGGAGGTTGCTCCAATCAGTGCCGTCCACAGGGTATGGCAAGACGTTGCAAAATGGGTGATAGCCTTCCCTTCTTCAAGATCCCTTTTACCCTGTACAAATCTCCCACTTTACCACCACCAAAGCACCCCCCAGACCATCACATTGCCTCCACCATGCTTGACAGATGGCATCAAGCACTCCTCCAGCATCTTTTCATTTGGTCTGCATCTCACAAATGTTCTTCTTTGTGATCCGACACCTCAAACCGATTCGTCTGTCCATAACACTTTTTTCCAATCTTCCTCTGTCCAGTGTCTGTGTTCTTTTGCCCATCTTAATCTTTTCTTTTTTATTGGCCAGTCTGATATATGGCTTTTTTCTTTGCAACTCTGCCTAGAAGGTCAGCATCCAGTCGCCTCCTCACTGTTGACGTTGAGACTGGTGTTTTGCGGTACTATTTAATGAAACTGCCAGTTGAGGACCTGTGAGGCGTCTGTTTCTCAAACTAGACACCTAATGTATTTGTCTTCTTGCTCAGTTGTGCACCGGGGCCTCCCACTCCTCTTTCTATTCTGGCTGGAGCCAGTTTGCGCTGTTCTGTGAAGGGAGTAGTACACAGCGTTGTATGAGATCTTCAGTTTCTTGGCAATTTCTCGCATGGAATAGCCTTCATTTCTCAGAACAAAAATAGACTGAAGAGTTTCAGAAGAAAGTCCTCTGTACCCGTTTCCAGCTACAATAGCCATTTACAACATTAACAATGTCTACACTGCATTTCTGATCAATTTGATGTTATTTTAATGGACAAAAAAATTGCTTTTCTTTCGAAAACAAGAACATTTTCTAAGTGACCCCAAACTTTTGAACGGTAGTGTATATATTTTTCCTCTGCCACACCACCTGCACGACTCCACAGCACACACACACACACACCCACAAAAGTCTTCCTCAGACAGAACAGTCAATTACTACCGGTATCGCCATAGAAAATGATGAAGACTTTCCTAATGCCCTATAAAGCCTTTGTAAGTTGTAGTTTGTTTCAAATGGGATGAAATCGATAAACAGAGACTATGTTCGATAGCATTACATCTGTGGTGCATTGTGGGTAATTGTGACTGACTGATCTACAAATCATAATGACTAGTTATTTAGGATGCAAGGTGATTTGTAGATCAGTCAGTCTGCAGTCTCCAGTTGATGTGAAACAAGCTCCAGAATCTGCAGGGTGTTTCTCACAGCCTTTCATGTCTTCCTGCGACCCTATGGCCTGACCTCAACCTGTCCCTGGTGCTACTAGTCTAAACGGGATCTGACGTCAACCTATTCAAGTTTAAATTTAAATAGTTAAGGCAAGGGTTAATGTTATTGTTAAAGTTAAGGTTTGGGTAGGGGTGGTTGGGTTAGGGGACGTCCTAAGGATCCCGGATAGCACCAGCCCCTGACAACCACTGCTTATTAAGGACCTCGGCTTTGGGTGGCCCTTTTATTGCCTGCTGCTAAAAGCTAAAACCTCACCCGCACCGCATGCACTTCAGACAGAAGTCCTTTTCTGCTGTACCTAAAACAGCTGCTGGGACGTTTTATAGGAATAATTACAGAGTGGGAAAACCCTGTTAAGCACATGATGAGGGATCTCTGCTGGGTCTTTATTGAGCTGAATCAGCAAATTAATCTCCAGCTCCTTTTTCTTGCTGTGCCAGAAAGGGTGTGCGTCCCAAATTCCTTATTCCCTATGTAGTGCAATACCTTTGACCAGGGGCACTACATAGGGAATAAGGTGCTACTACATATGGAATAGGGTGCCATTTGGGATGTAGCCAGACAGTTCTGCTGGCCTACTTTGCCACAGCTGATAAATAGGTCCCACACTCCACAGGTCTGTAATGAGGCCTATTTTTCACTGTAACACCATGGCGGGATCCCAAATGGAACCCTATGCCCCTACATAGGTGCTCTGGTCAAAAGTAGTACACTATATGAGCAAAGGGTGCCATTTGGGATGCATCCCATGGCTTGGACGGGCAATGCGCGTGTTACGGTAGAAAGACATTGCCCTGACATTTGGTTCCGTCCCTGTATTCAAATAAAAAATCTATTAGCAAAATGATCCTTAGTATGACCTTCTCCCCGGCTTAGACAGGGCTTAGACTGTAATGGGTTAATCAATGGAGCACTTTCCCACACTGTTCCGTTGGATGTTATAATTGCTTTGGGGATTCTTTGTGCGGTGCAATCTATCTGAAAGTGACTATAGTTTACAGCAGGTGTCTTCAACTGCACTCCTGGAGACTGGAGGGTTGCTGTTCTGCTTCCCGGACAATGGCGAAGGTGTAAAAATATATGGAGGAATGCAGATATGACATCATCATTTGAGCACTATCCACAGACTTTAAACTACCCGCAATGGTTCAATGTGCCTATAAATCAGCACAATCTACTTTTAGTTTTTTTCAAATTGGAGCTAGAATTGGGATCATGTATACTGTGCCAATGCCAATACAAAAAAAGACTAAAGGAGAACACTGTACAATACCTGATCTTACCAAATGAGGTGCTTGTGGTAAGTACATGGAGGCCGTCATCTTTATGGACCTTGGCCATTAAGGCCATTGATCGGCCAGACAGGCCACACACGCCACACAACTGCTTCCCAGCTCTAGGTCAGCTGTCTATCCCACACTATCGTGCCGACCCAAACCGTACTGTGTTGGCTCGGACCGTCTTTTCCAGCACGGTTCAAGCTACTATGAAGCTACTATGGTGGATACGCAACCAGGCCAGCCCAGTAAGGCTCTGCTTGGCAGTGTGTCAAGGGTATCGCTGAAGGAGAAGCAGTGTCAGCAAACACTGTGGCCCTGGAAGGCTAGGAATGGGAAACCTGCTTTAGAGCATGATCTCCTGCGGTAGCCTCTACCCTTGGGTACTTCCTATGGATCCCAAAGGAAATACCATATAGGCCAGTGCTACTCAACCCTCTTCCTGGAGATATACCGTCCTGTAGGTTTTCAGTCCAACCCCTAACCTGACATACCTGATTCAGCTAGTTAAGGTCCTGGTAAGCAGCTAATAAACTAAGGTGTGCTAAATAATGGTTGGACTGAAACCCTGCAGGAGCAGGTGAGAGCTCAAGAACACAGCCCTGACCTAGCTTAGGGCAAGGGAGGAATATTACGATATCACAATACCTATCCAGACCTCTCAGATTTAAAAGCAGTGTCTAGGGGGTGCGGCTAGGTGTGGCTTTATAACTGGCTGTTCCATCAGCATGGTGGAAGCTGATTGGACAGGAGTGTACACACCTCACTGGCTATCAAAAAGAATAGATGCATCCTCAAATTGTCCCATGTAACCACTTTAGACTATTGAGACACAGCCTTCCTGACAGGATATGACCTCACCCGTAAGAGGAAGTTCCAGGGGGCCTGAGCACAGCGATGACACGCCCCGGAGCTGTCCTGTCTGCCGCTGGACCTCGATCACCATCACGTCACCACCACTCCTGGAACACAACACAGTAGTGACTAAAGATCTCTTGTTGGCACAGTCAAATAGCTAGTGTTCCAGTTGGGCTGACCACAAAGATTCTACTCATTTGGATTTGATTGGTTTTACTGTGATTCAAATCACTTTTTGCTGATTCATATTGGCAAAATAATTACAAAGCAGCCCAAAACGTGTCTGCTGCAGAGGGACAAGACAAAGCCAAGATAAAATGAGTTTTGATCGGTCATTAAAATATATTGGCTCACCATTTACTAAAAAATTTATCAGATGGAGAACAAGCTATAGCTGACTAGCGTTACCAGCGACGTTAGCAATCATGGTTACTTAGCAAATTTGTCATTTTTATGTTTTAAATATTTGGTTAGCTGAATACTATTTTCTAAATGACGAACCTTATTCAAAACTCAAAATTATGATTTGAGGTCAGACCTAAGTTCCATCTGTTGGCCCATTTTCCACCATAAGACTTTATCCCAGTGTTTTTCTCCTAAAGACACAGACCTTGAAGTGTTTCAACCTCTACCTGGCCCAAAACAAGTCTCCTCAGGGCCAGAAAAAGACCCTGACCTGGCACCAGACTGGGCCATTTGGGACATTCTCAAAAACATTTTCCTTCTCAAAAGCAACTGTTTAGATGACTCAGAGGTTGTTGATTCTGCTCTTTACAAGTCTTTGAGGTGTCAGCCCTAGCTAGAGTGGGACCAGACAGACCAGATGGAAAAAGGCACGTGTTGCAGCATCGGATCTCACAAAGCCTGGAGGAGTGTTAACGTCTCAGGAACCATGTAAAATATTATATAGGAATCTGTTCTTGACTGTAAAAAATATGCCCCTATGTCTGTTGTATGACATGCTGGGTTTGTGTGTGTTGCATTGAGGGTACCTGGGGATCCAAAGGGTTCCATTGACAGCCAGCACAGTTAGGGCCTGCAGGTGGGGGGACGTGGGGCTAAAGGTCGTGGTGGGGTCAGAGTTCACCACAGGGTCAGGGTTGGCTGGGTGGTCCTGAGGCCTCTCTTCCTCCTCAGTGGAAAAAGGCATACTGCTGGGAACTAGCTAATGAGCTGAGAGCGTAGGAACTGGATCGGTCCAATCCCAGCGGCTCTGACGAGGCCGGAACAGGATTGGTCAAATCCCATCAGAAGGGGGTGGAGTCAGAGGACTGGAGCAGTAGTCCGTCGCGAATCCTGGTGCTGGATGATCTGAGTCCCTGCCTCCGCGCTGTAGATCAGCGTCACTTCGCCGTTAGGACACTCCTCCTCCTCCTCCTCTAGACCCTTCCTCTTTGAGTCAAGGTCAGGGTCGTATCCATGGTAACCCCTGCAGGTCGCTGTACAGTGAACACGTCCCGGAGGGGTTGGCGTCGCCACAGCTGGAATGATGAAATGACATTTGTATTATGTGTATGTATTGGTCACATGATCACGTTGCATAGTGAAATTGTGTCTTGTCTGTGTATTAGTTAGTATAGTATGTTATAGTATAGTATATTAGTATAGTTGATTCAGTACACAAGACATTGGTTGTATGGGCCATGGTGTTCTAAAGTAAAGTTTGAATATCTTTCCCATCAGTCAAAGCCCTCTCCAGTCACAATCTCCACTCACTCACCCATTCTACTGCCAGCATATACTATAGCAGTGTCCTATATATTAGCATAATACTACCTCACCCCATCCCCCCACCCACGTCTCACACACCTGTACGTGGCACAGAGCTGGTAGGTGGCAGCGTGGTAGAGCTGTAGGGTGTTGGTGTGGTCGTCCAGGGTCCCCACTGCCTCATCCCCTGACAGACAGAGGCTGGAGGCCAGGGCCTGTATGGAGGATGGGGGGTCGTAGGGGGTCCAGACGACACCGCCTGGAGGGGTCCGGCAGTTGATCACCAGCAGGCCTGGACCATGGGAGTACCACAGCTGGGAGGAAGAGCAAGAAGGTGGAGATAAGACTTACACTTTTTGATAACCATTCATATTACCAGAGTTTGTCCTGACTACATGACTGTAGTTACTTCATACCCAGTAACATTGTAATAAGGTTACTGGTATTTCACTACTGTATACAATTATTTACTATTTCATCATTTGACACTGTGGTATACAGGTACAGTGGGGGAAAAAAAGTATTTAGTCAGCCACCAATTGTGCAGTTCTCCCACTTAAAAAGATGAGAGGCCTGTAATTTTCATCATAGGTACCGTCAACTATGACAGACAAAATGAGAAAACAAAAATCCAGAAAATCACATTGTAGGATTTGTAATGAATTTATTTGCAAATTATGGTGGAAAATAAGTATTTGGTCAATAACAAAAGTTTCTCAATACTTTGTTATATACCCTTTGTTGGCAATGACACAGGTCAAAGCGTTTTCTGTAAGTCTTCCCCAAGGTTTTCACACACTGTTGCTGGTATTTTGGCCCATTCCTCCATGCAGATCTCCTCTAGAGCAGTGATGTTTTGGGGCTGTCGCTGGGCAACACGGACTTTCAACTCCCTCCAAAGATGTTCTATGGGGTTGAGATCTGGAGACTGGCTAGGCCACTCCAGGACCTTGAAATTCTTCTTACGAAGCCACTCCTTCGTTGCCCGGGCGGTGTGTTTGGGATCATTGTCATGCTGAAAGACCCAGCCACGTTTCATCTTCAATGCCCTTGCTGATGGAAGGAGGTTTTCACTCAAAATCTCGATACATGGCCCCATTCATTCTTTCCTTTACAGGATCAGTCGTCCTGGTCCCTTTGCAGAAAAAACAGCCCCCAAAGCATGATGTTTCCACCCCCCATGCTTCACAGTAGGTATGGTGTTCTTTGGATGCAACTCAGCATTCTTTGTCCTCCAAACACAATGAGTTGAGTTTTTACCAAAAAGTTATATTTTGGTTTTCATCTGACCATATGACATTCTCCCAATCCTCTTCTGGATCATCCAAATGCACTCTAGCAAACTTCAGACGGGCCTGGACATATACTGGCTTAAGCAGGGGGACACGTCTTGCACTGCAGGATTTGAGTCCCTGGCGGCGTAGTGTGTTACTGATGGTAGGCTTTGTTACTTTGGTCCCAGCTCTCTGCAGGTCATTCACTAGGTCACTCCGTGTGGTTCTGGGATTTTTGCTCACCGTTCTTATGATCATTTTGACCCACGGGGTGAGATCTTGCGTGGAGCCCCAGATCGAGGGAGATTATCAGTGGTCTTGTATGTCTTCCATTTCCTAATAATTGCTCCCACAGTTGATTTCTTCAAACCAAGCTGCTTACCTATTGCAGATTCAGTCTTCCCAGCCTGGTGCAGGTCTACAATTTTGTTTCTGGTGTCCTTTGACTGCTCTTTGGTCTTGGCCATAGTGGAGTTTGGAGTGTGACTGTTTGAGGTTGTGGACAGGTGTCTTTTATACTGATAACAAGTTCAAACAGGTGCCATTAATACAGGTAACGAGTGGAGGACAGAGGAGCCTCTTAAAGAAGAAGTTACAGGTCTGTGAGAGCCAGAAATCTTGCTTGTTTGTAGGTGACCAAATACTTATTTTCCACCATCATTTGCAAATAAATTCATAAAAATCCTACAATGTGATTTTCAGGATTTTTTTTCTCAATTTGTCTGTCATAGTTGACGTGTACCTATGATGAAAATTACAGGCCTCTCTCATCTTTTTAAGTGGGAGAACTTGCACAATTGGTGGCTGACTAAATACTTTTTTTCCCCCACTGTATATACACACACACATACATATACACACACACACACAATATTATATAGCAATATTCGCATATCGTGGTTATTGATATATCTCTTTCGGGCCAGGTAGCAATACATCTATTCCTACCTGGGAGCCACCTATGGACCAGGACCATGCTCCTGACTGGGTAGGGTCTCTGTCTTGGGTCAGAGTCCTCCATCCCAAACATGGTCGTATTGAGGGTGTGAGAACACAGATAGGTCTCTCCTTCTACAGGCATGTCATCCACCAGGGAGTACACTGCCACCAGACCGTCTGACATCCCCATGAAGACACGCGCCTGGGTCTGCATGGGAGGAGACCAGAACGTCAGGTTGGCGGGGTGTGTACATGGAATGGAGAGTGGTTGAAGGGACATGGAGAGCGAGACAGAGAGACTGAAGATATCAATAACACATCCAAACCACTATGCAGACTGAAAAACTGGATCAAAAGCATGAACGGAGGTGAAAACATTCTTGTTGCTAAGTTAAAATAGTGAGTGGGGCAGTAAAAATACTGTTGTATGCACTGCTACAGTAAATAATACAACTAGTAAATCAATCTACTGTACGCTCTTCTAATTTAAATGTAAATATCGTTTGATTGTGTCGTTCATCATTCCCAACACATATTTACACGTGTAATCCATCTTGTCATACAACCAGGTCACGGCTGTTTGCCCCAGAGTTGTTCCTCCCATGACCTCGCAGTCCCCCTAGTAACTACCACGGTTGTTCTACTGTTGTCCTACAGCGGGGCCTGACTGTTCTACCTGTACAGCTGACTTCAGTGGATGATGGGTTTCTGGGAAGGAGGAAAGAGGGCTCCACGTCTGCAGTGTGGGGACCTGAACAGCTGACGTGTCAGAAATATGTTACATAGAATTTCCAACACTTCTGCGCCCTTCTTCGTGGCAAGCAAATCAAAGTGCCTTGCAGGTATAATGTGAGAGAGCCTTTAGCTCTTTAGCCCCAGACAGACAGACAGACAGACAGACAGACAGCAGGCTCCACTAGGTCAGCCTCAGCACCTGGACTACCCCAGCCACAGGACACTTCAAAGGCCTGAGGGTCTAGGGGTGAAGGGGAGGTCAGGTCAGGGGCCCCCAGCCTGTTTAACACTAGAAGTTAAGTTTCAAATTGTCCTACAGCAGGGGGTAGGCAACTAGATTCAGCCATCGGGACGATTTTTGTCGAAGCGGATGGTGGGGGGGAGGAAGCAGAACATTATTACAATAATTTGTGCACCACAAATGACCACAACTAAGCCCAAAAACAAATTGTTTTTGAAAAGAACAATCATTTCATACCTTGATTACACTGAGACATGATCACGTCTCTTTTTTCTTTTTTCTTGGTGGGAATACTTTGGAACAGATTTCCTAAATCAAACACATTTTTAGCTGAATGGTGATTTTAGTCTCTTATTACAATAGAGAGGGGCAACAACAAAAATGGTTTGCAGGCTGGTTTTGGCCTGCAAACCTCCTGTTGCCGACTCCTGTCCTACAGAGTCACATGCAGGTAAGGCGTTTTGATTTCGGTATAGTATCAGAAAGAGCCGATTCTGAGGTTTCCAAAACACGTATTTTTGCCAAACAATTCTCAAAATTGAAGAGATGAGCTCTATTTCAAAATATCAATTTTTCCTAGAATAACCGCTGTTCCATGCGCTCCACAGCCCAGGCTACTAACAAAGACTAGTAACATAATACAACGTATAATATGCTATTCTGTTCTTCTTCTTATTTCCATATGTTTCTTAAGACCTGCCAAAATGAAATTATAATGGTTGTGATGGATTTAGCACTTGAATTGTGGTGTTTCTAGTGGTTTTTCGTTTTTTACATATAGCCTACAGTAACATACTAATGAAAATGCCATTATGTTCTTAAAAATAAAAAATTAATGGATTCTAATATTACCTTCATAAACCCAACCACATGATTATTTTTCAGATAGCATATATGAAATCTATTGATTAGACCGTTTGAATGTTGGCGTCAAAAAACCCGTCTTGGCTTAGAGCGGGACCGCTCAAGGGCCGGCATTTCTACTGTTAAGAGGACCGTAAAACCTATTTTACCACAGTAGCCGAGTTAGTTAATGACGGTCAGACCGCAAATAAATCACTATAAAGGGTCATGGGCTGGTTTCGAGGGCAGTTAGCTTGTTACCGTATTATTGTCAACTGCTGTATTGCTACTGTATAAACACTTTACAGTACAGCAATAAGAGAATACCGATTATCCAGTGTATCAGGGTTACAATGGGGTTTAGTAGAGTGATGGAAGTGGCCCAACAATGGGTTGGGTTCCCAATTCTTTCTCACAGAGATCTATTCAATCACGTATGGTTGTCCAGGGCTACAACAGCAATGTGTATTGTTGGGGTTACTGGTGGACCAGTTAGGGATCTACTGGTCTAGGAGATGATTTGAGACAGGGCAGTAGGGTTGTCATGATAGCAGTATCGTGATAAGTCTCGTGGCAAGAAACTAAACATGAAGCGGATTTAATATCTAAAGGAAAACAATCCTAATCTTGGAAACAAAAGAGCATTATGTTATCACACAGAGTCAAATGTGTTTACTTTCCAAACTATACACAATATTGGAATAAAGGTTCCTAAAGGACCAAATAGTTGAGCCTGCTTCATGTTTTCGCATTGGAAAATCCAGTATGGTATTATTGTGAAACTGGTATAATGACAACCCTACAGGGCAGTAGTGTACAGTATCCTGGTCTCTGGCGGGCACGGGAACAGACAGGTGACTACAGGAGAGTTACCTGGTCTCTGCCGGGCACAGGGAAAAGACAGGTGACTACAGGAGAGTTACCTGGTCTCTGGCGGGCACAGGGAAAAGACAGGTGACTACAGGAGAGTTACCTGGTCTCTGGCGAGCCCGGGGGAACAGACAGGTGACTACAGGAGAGTTACCTGGTCTCTGGCGGGCACAGGGAAAAGACAGGTGACTACAGGAGAGTTACCTGGTCTCTGGCGGGCACAAGGAAAAGACAGGTGACTACAGGAGAGTTACCTGGTCTCTGAGAGCACGGGAACAGACAGGTGACTACAGGAGAGTTACCTGGTCTCTGGCGGGCACTGGGGAAAAGACAGGTGACTACAGGAGGTTACCTGGTCTCTGGCGGGCACGGGAACAGACAGGTGACTACAGGAGAGTTACCTGGTCTCTGGCGGGCACAGGGAAAAGACAGGTGACTACAGGAGAGTTACCTGGTCTCTGGCGGGCACAGGGAAAAGACAGGTGACTACAGGAGAGTTACTGGTCTCTGGCGGGCCGGGAACAGACGGGTGACTACAGGAGAGTTACCTGGTCTCTGGCGGGCACGGGGAACAGACAGGTGACTACAGGAGAGTTACCTGGTCTCTGGCGGGCACAGGGAAAAGACAGGTGACTACAGGAGCGTTACCTGGTCTCTGGCGGGCACGGGGAACAGACAGGTGACTATAGCAGGACAGGAGAGCTGTTTCTGGGGCTGGCTCAGTGGACACATCTCCTTTAGACTGTAGATGGACACTTCCCTGCTCCTAGAACACACACACACACAAAAGTAAATACACACACACGCGTGCATGTAGCTTGCACGCAGACACACTCACAGAAACAAAATTGATTCAGATCTACATAATCTACTCAAGGTGGATAATGTTATAAGCTTCCATTTCATGGGCAGATCAATACTTTAAACATATTGGCAATTATAATATTTTATATAAACACCCATTTATTCCCAACGACACTCCCCATACATGTTTTCATTAGACTTTGCATAGCCTCACCAGGCAACGTGACAGCAACAAAACTCACCTGAGCTTACACACTACAAAGTGAAGGGCACAGGTTAGACTAGAGATTAAAATACTTATGATATGGTGAGGCACTTGTACTGACATGGTGTCACCATGTACATTGGTTACATTCGAAACCCACTTAAGAAGGCTTATGTCTGAGGTTTCATGTCATGCTGAGTGGCATCCAGTGTTTGGTATTGTTTGGCCAACCTTAGCAGCATCACTGTGTAAACTGTCGGATGCAAAGACAATGGATAAATATAAATATAGGTCATCTATTCTGTTCTACAGCATTTGGAAAGTATTCAGACCCCTTGACCTTTTTCCACATTGTTACGTTACAGCCTTATTCTAAAATGAAAGAAAAATTGTTTTTGAACTGTTCGCAAATTTATAAAAAAACCCCTGAAATATCCATTTACAAAAGTATTCAGACCCTTTACTCAGTACTTTGTTGAAGCACCTTTGTCAACGATTACAGCCTCAAGTCTTCTTGGGTATGACGCTACAAGCTCGGCACACCTGTATTTGGGGAGTTTCTCCCATTCTTCTCTGCAGATCCTCTCAAGCTCTGTCAGGTTGGATGGGGAGCATTGCTGCACAGCTATTTTCGGGTCTCTCCAGAGATGTTCGATCAGGTTCAAGTCTGGGCTCTGGCTGGGCCACTCAAGGACATTCAGAGACTTGTCCCGAACCACTCCTCGTTGCCTTGGCTGTGTGTTAGGAGTCGTTGTCCTGTTGGAAGGTGAACCTTCGCCCCAGTCTGAGGTCCTGAGCGCTCTGTAGCAGAGTTTCTTCAAGGATCTTTCTGTACTTTGCTTCGTTCATCTTTCCCTCGATCCGGACTATTTTCCCAGTCCCTGCCGCTAAAAAGATCCCCACAGCATGATGCTGCCACCACCATGCTTCATCATAGGGTTGCCGGTTTCCTCCGCGTGACGCTTGGCATTCAGGCCAAAGAGTTCAATCTTGGTTTCATCAGACCAGAGAATCTTGTTTCTCATGGTCTGGGAGTCTTTAGGTGCCTTTTGGCAAACTCCAAGCGGGCTGTCATGTGCCTTTTACTGAAGAGTGGCTTCCATACAGGCCTGATTGGTGGAGTGCTGCAGAGATGGTTGTCCTTCTGGAAGGTTCTCCGATCTCCAGAGCTCTGTCAGAGTAACCATCTAATTCTCTCTCTCTCCCTCCCATCCCCGGAGGACCTGAGCCCTAGACCATACTACCTGCCTGATACTCCTTGCTGTCCCCAGTCCACCTGGGTCGTGCTGCTGCTCCATTTCCATTCTTCTACCTGCAGCTATGAACCCTATTCACGTTCAACGGCGACAAGAGGACCACAATGGTCCGTCACACCAGAAAGTTTTTAAAACTTAGGGAAGGGATGGGGTGAGTCAAGCTCCGGGGTTATCCGTCCAATGTGCTGGGTCTGTGCCCCCCCCAGTGGCTGATGCGTCCGATGGCCCGGTGGTTGGTGTCCAGAAGGTCCTGGGGGGGCGCACGGACACAACGGCGGATGAAACAAGGCAATACAGTTCAAGGAAATCCAAATACGTTGTAGCAAGGCAGAAGGCTGGTCAGATTACCGGGGGTCAGAGTAGTCAGGAGTCCGTGGTGGCAAGAGCAGGTCTGGTTTTCCTGGGGCAGAAGTATCCAAGAATCAGGCAGGTCCGGGGGTCACAAAACGGGGGTGAGCCAGCGCGAGCACACAGGTTCGGGTGTGAGCTTTGCAGGCGATCTGACAAAGGAGAGCTGAAAGGCGGGACTTTAAATACTGGGGAGGTTAGTGGGTAATGCAGCGCCTGGCAGAGTAATTGGGGCCGGGCAGAGCAAACGGGTGAGCTCGTTAGGCTGAGTAGAGAGAGAGGATGAGCAGAGGTGGAGGATAGTGAAAACATTAAGGTGGTAACCGGTGGAGTGAGAGGGCTCATACAAAGGGGCGGCCCCAAAGTCCCAACAGCAACCTCCACGCCGGGCGGGGCCGGAGGAGGGCTAGAACTCCTCCACTCCCCGAACGCCCTCATCCTCGGGGGAAGCCGAGGCCGTGGTCGGGAAGATGGGACAGGTCCCAGACAGGATCAGGCACAGGACAGGAAGGCGGGCAGCGTTAGGGATCCCTCTGGGGCGGCCCCTCGATGGAGGTTGATCAGGATCCGTTGGTGGAAGGCGGTGATGAGGTCCTATCCACAATCCGACTAGCTGCACCCAGGTCCTTTCCTCAGGTCCATACCTCCCAGTCAATGAGGTACTGGAGACCCCTACCCCTCCGTCTGGACCCAAGCAGGCGGCGGACCAGTGTAAACCAACCACCATCGGCGAGCCGTGGAGGAGGAGGACAAGCGCAGCAGGGACCACGGACTCTCATAATGGGCTTAATCTTAGACACATGGAGGGTGGGGTGCACCCTCATGAATTCGGCAGTTGGAGCCGGACAGCAGTTGGGCTAATCACTCTTATGATAGGGAATGGGCCAATGATCCAGTCCAACTTCTGCTCCACCCTGAGTGGCAGGTTCCTTATACAACCACACCCTTTGACCAACATGGTAGGTGGGAGCAGGGATTCTCCGGCCCGTTCCCGGTTGTAGCTGGCGCGGATCTGAGAAGTGTGGCTCGGCTGTACCGTGCGCACATCGGCGGACAAACGCAAGTGCAGATGGGCAAGTAACCTCCCCTTCCTACTGGCAAATAGAGGGCTTATCCATAAACACATTGGAAAGGGGACATACCGATGGCAGAGCAGGTCAGAGAATTGTGTGCGTACTCCACCCATGTCAATTGCGTGCGACCAGGAGTGGGGGGTTGCGTGAAGTCATGCATCCATGCCTTCTCAGCTCCTATTTGCCCGCTCTGACTGCCCATTGGATTGGGGATGAATTCAGACTACTGTGGCTCCCAGCAGGTGACAGAACTCCTTCCAAACCGCGGAGGATTTACCCTCAAAACTACATCCTTTGGAGTCCGTGATCGGAAGGCGTGTTCCAGACCACCTGGCCGATCTCCTTGGCGGTTGGGGCTTGGGGAGGGCCATGAAGTGTGCCATCTTGCTGAATCGTCAACTATGGTGAGAATGACGGTCTTGCCCCCTTGAAGGGGGGCAGCCCCGTGAAGCATCAGGGCGAGTGTAGACCAGGGGCGTCTGGGCACAGGCAGGGCTGCAGCAATCCGGCTGGGGGTGGCTTGTGTTGGTTGCAGATGGGGGCAGGCTTGGGCCGAATTCCCGTACATCCTTTCTCAGAGCGGGCCACCAAACCTCTGGCACAGGTTTAGTCCGGGTGGAGCCAGGGTGACAAGCTAGGCGGAGTCATGTCCCCCTGACACCTGGACCTTGTTTTCGGGGACAAAAGCGGTCAGCTGAAGTGCTGGGACCCTGTTACGGAGGCTTCCTCACCTGTTCCTCAACAGCCCAGGTCAGAGCTGCTCTGATGCAGGACTTGGCAGAATCGACACAGATCTTGGAGGGGTTGTCATCCTTCTGGAATTGACGGGAGAGGGCGTCTGCTTGGTGTTGGTGATCAGGCCGGTATACAAGTGAGGTTTGTAAACGGGCCGCGCTCCTTTCAACCGTTTGGCCGTGCATTACTCCAAGTTCTTATGATCGGTCCAACGAGAAATGGATGGTGACCCCTCCAGCCAGTGACGCCACTCCTCCAAGAGCTTCACAGCCAGCAGCTCTCGGTTCCCTATGTCGTAATTGCACTCAGACAACCGCCGTGAGAAAAGGCACAGGGATGGAGCTTCCTATCCTCCGCCACCCACTGAGAAATCACAGCACCAACTCCCACATCCCGTCCACCTCCACAATGGTGCCGGTCCACGTCAGGCATCTGGAGGATGGGAGCGGAGGTAACCTTACTTGAGGGTACTGAAGGCCTTGTCGGCTGCTGGGGTCCAGGTGAAGGGTTGCTTGGTGCTGGTTAGAGCAGTGGGGGGGGCAGCACTTACTGTAGTTCCGGATAAACTTTCTATAGGTTAGCAAACCCCAAACTGTTGCACTTCTTTCTGTTCTCCCGGAACTGGCCATTACTTATTTCATCCTTTATACTTCCCTCTGCCACTATGTACCCCAGGAAGGCCACTGTCTTGACGTAAACTCACATTTCTCTGCCTTGGCGTAGAGAAATTCTCCAAAGACATGAAGGACTTGCTGGACATGGCGGGTGTGTTCAGACAGGTTTCTGAGTAGATTAAGATGTCATCCAGTAAACGACACTTGTTTAACATGTCCCTGCAGTACATCATTCCTGAGCCTGAACAGCAGGAGCATTGGTGAGGCCAAAAGGCATAACCAGATACTCGTAGTGGCCTGTTGGTGTATTGAATGCGGTCTTCCATTCATCTCCCTCCCGGATCCGCACTAGTTAAGCGTTTCTAATCACTTGGTAAAAACAGTGGCTCCTGGAGCAACTCAAAAGCAGAGGTGAGCAGAGGGAGAGGGTATTTTTCATCTGTGATGTCGTTGGGTCCCCTGTAGTCGAGTGCAGGGTCGAAGAGATCCGTCCTCTTCCCCACAAAGAAGAAGCCAGCACCAGCCGGAGAGTGAAGATGAGCGGATCAATCCTGTGGACAGAGAGTCATTATGTAGTCCTCCATGACCTTCTTTCCAGGAGCAGACAACGAATAAAGAGCGGCCCCTTGGAGGGGCTGTTCCGGGGAGCTCATGCAGTGTCGTCGGTGAGGGCTAGATGTGGCTCTTGCTTTGTTAAACACTTCTCTGAGACCATGTAGCATTCTGGACATGGGAGAGGTCAGGGTGGGTTTCGGTACTGCCGGGGGGTGTGCGGCACAACAGGCAGGTTCGGTGGCAGTCCTCTCCCCCACTCCCTGATCACCCCTCACCCAGTCGAGCTGGGGGTTGTGCCGAGGCGGAGCCATGGGTAACCCAGATAGGGGTTGGCCTGGAGAGGGGAGCAGGTGAAACTGGATAGTCTCTTGATGGTTTCCGGACAACCCATCAAGACCGGGGCCGTGACATGGTGACCGATCCAGTAAGTGTCCTCCAGTGCCCGGGCAGGAATGGAGGTGTCAAGCGGAGGTTCTCCATCCCAGTTCGCGTGCCCGCTTGATGTCCATTATGTTGGCTTCGGCGCCAGAATCCACCAAGCAGCCAGGGTGTGAGTAGAGTCAGAGCGGAGGTACTTCAAGGTTTGCGGTCGACTGATTTTCTCAACCGACTCCCCCTATCCCGTGAGCTTCGGCTTTTAGGCTCACCGTTCCATCCCTCCCAATAGAGTCAGAGTTTAGGTAGGCGGCGCTGGCCTCTGATAGGGCTCCCCAATCTCCATAGGCTCCAGACTCGATCAAGCTGACTTGGGTGAGGTGGCGTAGCGCTGACAGGAGCCCAGTCGATCTTCCAATCGTAGTTGGTGACCTTGGCGCGCCCCCTCTCACGGCGACTCTGTATCCTTCTGTCGATCCGGACAGTCAGTCGATGCTTCATCGGGAGTGGGGCTTCTGGGAGACCTTCTATATCGTCGCATATGGAAAAGCGTCCACCAGCTGGTGTGTTCCAAAACTTCGTCTTGCCAGGGGTTCGGAGAGTCGATGGAATGGTCTGCGACTGTACTCTCCTTTCGAATACTGAGCAGTTCACGAGACGCCTCTGCGGTTGGTGAATCCAGGTCAAACACCTTCAGCATCTCCTCAGCAGACAGGTCGAAGGTTGCACATGCGGGGGTTTGACGTTCAACTCTGCTGTTCCCCAGAGTCGAGCTCGGCCCCGTCGGTGTGATGCATACCCACCCTATCCGTGGCAAGGTCCTTGGCTGCAAGGAGAACTGAAGTCGGCAGCTAGTCAGGAATGGCCGGACCTGGGTAGAATCGCCGTTGAACCGCTCGGGTTTCAATCTTGGGTTCGGGGCAGCGGCTGAAATGACCGGGGCAGGTAACTCGGAGGCAGGGCTGGTGGGCAGACTGGCTGGGGTAAGGTTGGTGAGAGTTGGATGATCCTGGCGAGTTGTTGTTGCTGCTGCTGGGACTGCTGCTGGTGCTGCTGGAACTGCTGATGCTGTTGGTGGCCGACCTGAAGCAGAGAGGTGATGTCGCCGCTCATGCGACCTAGCTCTCTCTCAGTGTGTTCCAGGCGTAGCATGGCGGTGGGTTGCTCAGGTTCTTCGGTTTTCCATGTCGGGGAAGTGTGCGCTGAGTCCATGATGGTCAGATCGTACTGTCACGGTTCGACAGACGACAAGAGGACCACAATTGCGTCACACCAGAAAGTTTATTAAAACTTAAGGGAAAAGGGAAGTAGGGGAGTGAGTGAAGGCTCCAGGGGTTATCCCGTCCAATGTGCTGGGTCTGTCCCCCCCCAGTGGCAGCGATGCGTCCGATGACGCCGGTGGTTGGTGGTCCAGAAGTCCTGGGGGGAGAAACACAGACACAGGGCGGATGAAACAAGGCAGAAGTACAGTTCAAGGGAAATCCAAATACGTTGTAGCAAGGCAGAAGGCTGGTCAGAGTTACCGGGTTAAGAGTAGTCAGGAGTCGTAATGGCAGAGAGCAGGTCTGGTTTTCCTGGGGCAGAAGAGTATCCAAGAATCAGGCAGGTCCGGGGTCACAAAACAAGGGTGAGCCAGAAGCGCGAGCACACAGGTTCGGGTGTGAGCTTTGCAGACGATCTGACAAAGGAGAGCTGAAAGACGGGACTTTAAATACTGGGAGAGGTTAGTGGGTAATGCAGCGCAGCTGGCAGAGTAATTAGAGCCGAGCAGCAGGAACAGGTGGAGCTCGTTAGGGCTGAGTAGAGAGAGAGAGATGAGCAGAGTGGAAGATAGTGGAAACACATTAAGGTGGTAACCCGGTGGAGTGAGAGGGCTCATGACACCTGACCTGTTCACCGGACGTGCTACCTTGCCCCAGACCTGCTTTTTTTAACTCTCTCTCTCTACGCACCTGCTATTTCAACCTCTAAATGCCCGGCTGTGAAAAGCCAAGTGACGTTTACTCCTGATGTACTGACCTGTTGCAACCTCTACAATCACTGTGATTATTATTTGACCCTGCTGACCTCTATGAACGTTTGAACATCTTGGGAGAAAAATCTCACCTTAATGGCCAGATACTGTTATAATCTCCACCCGGCACAGCCAGAAGGGGACTCAGAGCCTGGTTCCTCTCTAGGTTTCTTCCTAGGTTTCTGCCTAGTTTTTCCTAGCCACCGTGCTCCTACATCTGCATTGCTTGCTGTTTTGGGTTTTAAGCTGGGTTTCTGTATAGCACTTTGTGACATCTGCTGATGTAAAAGGGTTTTATAAATACAATTTGATTGATTGATTGATTGATTGATTGGTCACCTCCTGACCAAGGCCCTTCTCCCCTGATTGCTCAGTTTGGCCGGGCGGCCAGCTCTTAGGAAGAGTCTTGGTGGTTCCAAACTTCTTCCATTTAAGAATGATGGAGGCCACTGTGTTCTTGGGGATCTTCAATGGTGCAGATATTTTTTCGTTACCCTTCCCCAGATCTGTGCCGACACAATCCTGTCTCTGAGCTCTACGGACAATTCCTTCGCGTCATGGCTTGGTTTTTGCTCTGACATGCACTCTCAACTGTGGGACCTTATATAGACAGGTGTGTGCCTTTCCAAATCATGTCCAATCAATTGAATTTACCACAGGTGGACTCCAATGAAATTGTAGAAACATCTCAAGGATGATCAATAGAAACAGGATGCACCTGAGCTCAACTTCGAGTCTCATGCAAAGGGTCTGAATACTTATGTAAATACGTTTTATTTAAATTTTAAAAAAATTATATACTTTGCAAAAATTTCAAACAACCCTTTTTTCGCTTTGTCATTATGAGGTATTGTGTGTAGATTGCTGAGGATAATTTTATTTTAAAAATCAATTTTAGAATAAGGCTGTAACGTAACAAAATGTGGAAAAAGTCAATGGGTCTGAATACTTTCCGAAGGCATTGTATACTAATGCGTCCATAGGGAACCCAGTGTTAATGATTGTTTGGACACACATTCACTACCAAATTATCAAAGACTCCAGCCACCTAAGTCATAGACTATTCTCTCTGCTACCGCTACGACTAACGGTACCGAGCGCCCTCTTTTACGCTGCTGCTACTCTCTGTTTATTATCTATGCATAGTCACTTTAATAACTCTACCTACATGTACATATTACCTCAATTACCTTGACTTACGGGGTGCCCCCACACATTGACTCGGTACCGGTTCCCCCTGTATGTAACCTCGCTATTGTCATTTCCTGCTGCTCTTTAATTATTTGTTACTTTTATTTCGTATTATTTTATATTGTATTTTTTGTGAATATTTTGGTATTCTTTCTTAAAACTTGCATTGTTGGTTAAGGGCTTGTAAGTAAGCATTTCACTGTAAGGTCTACACCTGTTGTATTGAACGCATGTGACAAATACAATTTGATTTGTTTGGCCGACCGAAACCCAGTGTTAGTGATTGTTTGGCTGACCCCTACCCCAGTGTTAGTGATTGTTTGGCCAACCCCAACCCCAGTGTTAGTGATTGTTTGGCCAACGTGTTAATTATTTTTGGCCAACCCCAACCCCAGTGTTACTGATTGTTTGGCCAACCCCAGTGTTACTGATTGTTTGGCCAACCCCAGTGTTAGTGATTATTTGGCCAACCTCTGTGGCGGTCCATAAGGTGTTGTCCATCTTCATCTGACAGCTCAGCCTGGATCCTGGACACGGCATCCTCTTCACCTCTACCTGACCCTTCTCTCGTTCACCCACCTGTGGTTCCTATGGGACAACACACATTCACTACCACAGTGTAGTTCCTATAGGACAACACACATTCACTACCACAGTGTAGTTCCTATAGGACAACACACATTCACTACCACAGTGTAGTTCTATAGGACAACACACATTCACTACCACACTGTAGTTCCTATAGGACAACACACATTCACTACCACACTGTAGTTCCTATAGGACAACACACATTCACTACCACAGTGTAGTTCCTATAGAACAACACACATTCACTACCACACTGTAGTTCCTATAGGACAACACACATTCACTACCACACTGTAGTTCCTATAGGACACCACATTCACTACCACAGTGTAGTTCCTATTGGACAACACACATTCACTACCACACTGTAGTTCCTATAGACAACACACAGGTATTACAGGCATTCACTAATCGCAGAGTTTCTAGAACACACACACACAGTCCAACAGGTCATACGGAGACACAATACACACCATTTAACCGTGTTACCCAGACACAGAGTTAGATTGAATACTGTCTTTTCTCCCCCTTCCCCTAGCGGAGTAGAACCTGCTGACAATTATCCTGTCATTCTCATGGTCAGTTCCCATGCTGGAAGCCCTGGCACTATACCTCTATGAGGGGGGTATTAGAATTACAAAGGATCTCTATGGGGTTAACAGCAGGACAGCTGCAGGCAATAGCAGTCATTAGCACCAGCTGTATGGAGCGATGAAAGCTGCCTTTATCATAGGGGAGGTTATCTCCCAGTCCCTAAACACACACAGTCACACACAGGGGGGAGAGCAACACTAAAGCAATTACTTTCCACCTGGGAGCCTTACTACAGGACAGGAGTGTGTGTGTGTGTGTGTTACTCTCATAGAGGTATGTGCAGAGTGTGTGTCTGTGTGCATGTGTGTGTGTGTGTTACTCTCATAGAGGTATGTGCAGAGTGTGTGTGTGTGTGTGTGTGTGTTACTCTCATAGAGGTATGTGCAGAGTGTGTGTGTGTGTGTGTGTGTTACTCTCATAGAGGTATGTGCGAGGGTGTGTGTGTGTGTGTGTGTGTGTGTTACTCTCATAGAGGTATGTGCAGAGTGTGTGTGTGTGTGTTACTCTCATAGAGGTATGTGCAGAGTGTGTGTGTGTGTGTGTGTGTGTTACTCTCATAGAGGTATGTGCAGAGTGTGTGTGTGTGTGTGTGTGTGTGTTACTCTCATAGAGGTATGTGCAGAGTGTGTGTGTGTGTGTGTGTGTGTGTTACTCTCATAGAGGTATGTGCAGAGTGTGTGTGTGTGTGTGTGTTGTACCTCCCCTGCTCTTTAAGAGACAGTCCAAGCATAAGCAGCTTAAATCCCCAAACCTCCTGTAGCTCAATTGGTAGAGCATGGCGCTTTGCAACGCCAGGGTTGTGGGTTCGACTCCACGGGGGGCCAGTATGGATTGGAAAACGTATGCACTCACTAACTTTAAGTCGCTCTGGATAAGAGCGTCTGCTAAATGACTAAAATGTCAATGTTAAATTCACCCTCAGATCCTCATGAAATCTACACTGAGACTCTCTCTAAGGCCAAAACATGCAAAAAACGTACCACTGCCAGCTCAGTCCCATTTTGTGGAAAACCTCTGAAATCCACAGACGAAGAGAAACAAATAAAGTCCCAAACTGACACACCAACCTGTCGTCCTTGTCCCCGTCCCAGAAGACAGCGCTGTGTCCCTGCAGGTGGGACAGGAAGAGCTGGAGTGTGTGTCACAGGACAGCAGGTACCTCAGACACGGAAACTGGGCTCCCATCTGCCTCACACACTGCATGGCCAGGGTCTCTGGATCAAGAGAGAGACACACAGTCACTATGTCATACTGTAAGCTAGGGTTCACCAACTGGTGGCCCGTGGGCTGGTGATTTTATTTGCGCCCCCAAAGTTTTCTGAGAAAAAGAATGTTAGACATAAAAGACAGTAAAAACACCAGCAAATCAGTGATTTACATTTAGGAAATATGTTCCAAAGTATTCCCATGCATAATAGAGAGATAAACTATATATACAAATGTATGTGGACACCCCTTCAAATTAGTGGATTCGCTATTTCAGCCACACCCGTTGCTGACAGGTGTATAAAATCGGGCACACAGCCATGCAATCTCCATAGACAGACATTGGCAGTAGAATGGCCTTACTGAAGAGCTCAGTGACTTTCCAATGTGGCTCAGTCATAGGATGACACCTTTCCAACCAGTCAGTTCGTCACATTTCTGCCCTGCTAGAGCTGCCCTGGTCAACTGTAAGTGCTGTTATTGTGAAGTGGAAACATTTAGGAGCAACAACTGCTCAACTGCGAAGTGGCAGGCCAAACAAGCTCACAGAACAGGACCACCAAGTGCTGAAGCACGTAGTGCGTAAAAATCGTCTGTCCTCAGTTGTAACACTCACTACCGAGTTCCAAACTGCCTCTGGAAGCAACGTCAGCACAATAACTGTTCGTTGGGAGCTTCATGAAATGGGTTTCCATTGCCGAGCCCACACACAAGTCTAAGATCATCATGCCAAGCGTCGGCTGGAGTGGTGTAAAGCTTGCCGCCATGGACTCTGGAGCAGTGGAAACGCGTTATTTGGAGTGATGAATCACACTTCACCATCTGGCAGTCCGAAGCGAAACTGGGTCTTGGCAGTGCCAGAGAACGCTACCTGCCCGAGTGCATAGTGCCAACTGTAAAGTTTGGTGGAGGAGGAATAATGGTCTGGGGCTGTTTTTTCATGGTTTGGGCTAGGCCCCTTAGTTCCAGTGAAGAGAAATCTTAACGCTACAGCATACAATGACATTCTAGACGATTCTGTGCTTCCAACTTTGTGGCAACAGTTTGGGAAGTTCCTGTTTCAGCATGACAATGCCCCTGTGCACAAAGCGAGTCCATACAGAAATGGTTTGTCGAGATCGGTGTGGAAGAACTTGACTGGCCTGCAGAGCCCTGACCTCAACCCCCTGCGAACACCTTTGGGATGTTGGAACGCCTACTGCGAGCCAGGCCTAATCGCCCAACATCAGTGCCCAACCTCACTAATGCTCTTGTGGCTGAATGGAAGCAAGTCCCCCATAGCAATGTTCCAACATCTAGTGGAAAGCCTTCCCAGAAGAGTGGAGGCTATTATAGCAGCAAAGGGGGGACCAACTCCATATTAATGACCATGATTTTGGAACGAGCAGGTGTCCACATACTTTTGGTCATGTAGTGTATTGTGATCGTATACATATGTAAGCAAGGTTTGAAATTATTACGTTTTAGTCAAACATTATATCTGTTTGGGCTTCTTGTGGTCAATTTGCAGTCTACAAATTATTTGTAATTATGTTTCTGGCCCCCTGACCATCCGCTTAAGAAAATAAAATTGTCCCTACAGCACTGGAATATCAATTGTTATTACACATCTAGATGTATGAAAGATAGCATGATAGCATTATAGTGGTGCGGATGTGTCATCACACTTTCCTATTTCTTCTGACAGAAAGGACGATTTAAAAAGAGCATATCCAAGCCAGCACAGCTCGGCTCACTAGTGTGAAAAGTGTATTGGCATCCCGGCCCACAGTCCCTCACCTTCTCAGGCTTAGTGTCCCAGCACTCGATCATCAGGCCGTGCAGACAGTGGAACTGGACTTCCTCTGGGCTCCCCAGGGCCGGACGGATCCCTTTAGACAGCTTCTTAGCTATCTGGAGCTGGTGCTGGCCCAACGCAGGCCTACAACCTGACAGCAACTCATACACAACCATCCCATACGAGAACATATCCACCTGAGTGAGTGAGAGAGAGGAATGAGAGATTGATTTAATGTTATCTACACCTGTACAAAACATTAAGTACACCTGCTCTTTCCATTATATAGACTGACTAGGTGAATCCAGGTGAAAGCTATGGTCCCTTATTGATGTCACTTGTTAAAATCACTTAAAATCAGTGTAGATGAAGGGGATGAGACAGGTTAAAGAAGGATTTTCAATCCTTAAGTCAATTGAGACATGGATTACGTATGTGTGCCATTCAGAGGTGAATGGCAAGACAAAACATGTAAGTGCCTTTGAACGGGGTATGGTAGTAGGTGCCAGGCGCACCGGTTTGTGTCAAGAACTACAACGCTGCTGGGTTTTTCACGCTCAACAGTTTCCTGTGTGTATCAAGAATGGTCCACCATCCAAAAGACATCCAGCCAACTTGACAACTGTGGGAAGCATTGGAGCCAACATGAGCCATCATCCCTGTGGAACGCTTTCGACACCTTGTAGAGTCCATGCCCCGACGAATTGAGGCTGTTCTGAGGGCAAAAGGGGGTGCAACTCAATATTAGGAAGGTGTTCTTAATGTTTCGTACACTCAGTGTTTATATATCTATATTGATTTAATTGCTTTGCCAATAAAGCTTCTTCAATTGAATTGAAACGCACACACAGCAGTCATCCCATTGTTATAATCAGAGTCTAATGTTATCTATGAAGGCCATTCAGCTTGGTGATGGAACACAAAACAGCATATTTTCAGTCCAAGAAATAGCCCAAGTTGAATTCCTTTCTATGAATGGCCATGAGCTTGAGATGAACAGCCCACTGTGGCTGTCTTCCCAGCGTATATTTAAAGCAGCGCAGACAGATGGGGCCAAAAAGCACCGGAGTGGTGAGTTTCCACGCTCTGTTAGCGCTACGGTAGCAGCTCTGGCTCCTCGCCATGATGACATCACTTGGCAACTATTCTGAGTATGCTCAACGTCCGTGGTACTCTGCGTCAGAGGGGCTGATGTAAGGGCCATGATATATTCTCTATGGTATATTCTTATAAGGCACCCTCCCAGTCTGTCATCAATCTCTATCATTGGTATGACAGGGGAAATCCAACGATGCCAAAGAAAATATAGTTTGTTGAATATGATACTATTTATATTACACACTATTTATGTATACCCCATTTATAGATTAGCTAAGTACACAGAATGTCTGGTATTCCACTTCTGTCTTTCCATTTTAATCTCTCCCTCTTTTTCCATCTTTCTATTTTACTCTCTCCATTTCTCTTTCTCCCCCTCTCTCTCTTTCCATTTTAATCTCTCCCTCTCACTCTACCTCTACCTCTCTCTCACCATCTCTGTCTTTCCATTTTACTCTCCCCATCTCTCGGTCTTTCCATTGTACTCTCTCCATCTCTCTCTCTCTCTCCCTCCCTCTCCCACCCTCTCTCTTTCCTCACCATCTCTTCCTGCAGTATTACAATAACTAAATCCTGAAACCTCATTTGAAGTCAAATCAAAGAGCAACCAAATAGGCTGAAAGTATGGTAGGAGGGATATGATTGGCTGAGAACAGCAGAACAGGGTCAGAGTATTGACATCAGGGTTTAAAGTCACCTCTCACTTCCCCTTTGAAGGGATCCTCAATTGAGTTGGAGGGTTAAAGGAGATTTAACCCCATGGAAAAACAGTCAAACCAGTGTGTGTGTGTGTGTGTGTGTGTGTGTGTGTGTGTGTGTGTCCCAACCACTTAAAACCCCTGCTAAGCCAGCCCAGACCCCCTAGAGAGAGTGGAGCCCAGAGATGGTAGACAGCCATGTTGGAAAGGCTCATTAAAATGAGGACATAAAAGCCCATAGGATTAAAGTACACAGAGACAGAGTTGGTTGGTTGGCTTCATACCGTAGTTGGCCAATTCATGGTTGGCTAATACATATCAGAATGGGAGTCGATTGGCTGATGAGCAACCGCAGAGGGAGAGCTGATTGGATAATTAATACCAGGACGAGAGATGATTGGCTAATGAGCAGAAAAAGCAGGAGCTAAATTGGCCACCTAACCAACACAGAGGACAAGTTGAGTAAATTCCAGTATACTATAGAATATATTCCACAAGAAACCTGTCATTTACGGGAACACTTCAGACGGGTAGGCTATGGGACATTCCTGTACGTCCAGTACAGTCAAACAGGCATTAGGGAATGAATGCCTTAGTCATATACATGTGGTAAATGATACACACTACATGCTGTATGGACACATACTGTGTACACATATGGTATCCAGACATACTGCACAGTAAAACACACACAGATCTAATGTTCTTACCGTTGACTTACAGCAGCACACGTTACTAATCAGACACTAAAGGGACATGCCCAACAGAGGAAGTGACCAGTCATAATAACACACGGCCACCTTCCCATAAATCCACACAAACTACGATCTGACTCTACTCTGTGGTCAGAGCCTTTTCTCTTAGGACCGCATACCCACATAAAACAGGCGCTGTACATCGTGTAACATAGGGACATACTAATTATATAAGTGTACACCGAGTGTACAAAACATTATGAACACCTGCTCTTTCCATGACATAGACTGACCAGTTGAAAGCTATGATCCCTTATTGATGTCACTTGGTCAATCCACTTCAAATCCGTGTAGATGAAAGGGAGAAGACAGGTTAAAGAAGGATTTTTAAGTCTCGAGACAATTGAGACATGGATTGTGTATGTGTGCCATTCAGAGGGTGAATGGGCAAGACAAAAGATTGAAGTGTCTTTGAACAGGGTATGGTAGTAGGTGCCAGGCACACCGGTTTGTGTCAAGAACTACAACGCTGCTGAGGTTTTCACGCTCAACAGTTTCCTGTGTGTATCAAGAATTGTCCACCACCCAAAGGACATCCAGCCAACTTGACACAACTATGGGAAGCATTGGAGTCAACATGGGCCAGCATCCCTGTGGAACGCTTTCGACAACTTGTAGAGTCTATGCCCTGTTCTGAGGGCAAAAGGGAGAGGGGGTGCAACTCAATATTAGGAAGATGTTCTGAATGTTTTGTACACTCAGTGTTTATAGATTCTGCATGGAATTAAATAAATAATGTAAATATAAGTCAGGCACGTTACCCTAAATGATACAGTCAGTAACATTACCCTAAATGATACAGTCAGTAACATTACCCTAAATACAAGGAAATGTTAGTCAGTAACTTTAGAACGTTATACTAAAACAACTGAACCATGTCTATAGAACACATAAAGACAGTTTCACCGTCGTTTGAAGATGGTAGTGAGTCCCTGTTGGGACTATTCCATTGGTTCCATTGTACCAGGCAAACTAAATCAAGTACAGATGAAGTATTTGTATGTATTAGAAGTATGTAGTTGACCCCAGGTGTGGTAGGCAGTACCTTACATTTCACATTGACATTTTAGGTATTAAGCAGACACTCTTATCCAGAGCGACTTACAGGAGCAATTAGGGTTAAGTGTCTTGCACATCGACAGATGTTTCACCTAGTCGGCTCGGGGATTCGAACCAGCGACCTTTCGGTTACTGGCCCAACACGCTTAACGGCTAGGCTACCTGCCACCATAGACCTCCTCATCATCTACCTTCTCATCATAAACGATGCCTGGGCGTATCTCGGGGGCCTGGTATCCCGGCGTGCCCTCCACCCCCAGTGCCCCCTCGTGGAAGGACTGGCGCGAGATGCCGTAGTCCGACAGCTTGATATTCACCAGGTCACACACCTAGGATGAGACAAAGAATGATTATACCATTTTTACTACGGGGAGGGCCAAAACACTTCTGGTCTTCATCCTCTCCTAATCAGGGACTGATTCAGACCTGGGACATTTACATGTTAGTCATTTAGCAGACGCTCTTATCCAGAGCGACTTACAGTTAGTGAATACATATATATATATATATATTTTTTATACTGGCCCCCGTGGGAAAACGAACCCACAACCCTGGCGTTGCAAACGCCATGTCTCTATCAACTGAGCTACATCCCTGCCGCCATTCCCTCCCCTACCCTGGACGACCCTGGGCCAATTGTGCGCCGCCTATGAGTCTCCCGTCGCGGCCGGCTGCGACAGAGCCTGGATTCGAACCAGGATCTCTAGTGGCACAGTTAGCACTGCGATGCAGTGCCTTAGACCACTGCGCCACTCAGGAGACAGACCACTGCGCCACTCAGGGACACCAGGTGAGTGCAATTAACTACCAGGTAAAAACAGAAAGACAGAAGTGTTTTGGCTTTCCAGGACTGGAATTGAACAACCCAGGCTTAGGGGCTAGGGAATAGTGGCTAGGGGTCGATTTGGAATTCAGCCCTTCATACTAGTCACCTACCTCCAGGGACCACACCAGGATGTTGTCTGACTTGAGGTCACAGAAGATTATGTTCTTCCTGTGCAGGTAGGCCAGCCCCGCTGCGATCTGATAGGCTGCCCTGAAGGTGAGCATGTGACCCAGGGGCATGTACCTGGAGCCTGATGGGGAGGGAGAAGGGTGGAGTTAAAAGGGGAAGTTGGAAATGTTTTCAGAACTTCGTCGAAGATCTCTCTCTCTCTCTCTCTCTCTCTCTCTCTCTCTCTCTCTCTCTCTCTCTCTCTCTCTCTCTCTCTCTCTCTCTCTCTCTCTCTCTCTCTCTCTCTCTCTCTCTCTCTCTCTCTCTCTCTCTCTCTCTCTCTCTCTCTCTCTCTCTCTCTCTCTCTCTCTCTCTCTCTCTCTCTCTCTCTCTCTCTCTCTCTCTCTCTCTCTCTCTCTCTCTCTCTCTCTCTCTCTCTCTCTCTCTCTCTCTCTCTCTCTCTCTCTCTCTCTCTCTCTCTCTCTCTCTCTCTCTCTCTCTCTCTCTCTCTCTCTCTCTCTCTCTCTCTCTCTCTCTCTCTCTCTCTCTCTCTCTCTCTCTCTCTCTCTCTCTCTCTCTCTCTCTCTCTCTCTCTCTCTCTCTCTCTCTCTCTCTCTCTCTCTTCTCTCTCTCTCTCTCTCTCTCTCTTCTCTCTCTCTCTCTCTCTCTCTCTCTCTCTCTCTCTCTCTCTCTCTCTCTCTCTCTCTCTCTCTCTCTCTCTCTCTCTCTCTTCGTACCTTTATGTCGGTCCTCCAGCACAGTGTTGAGGCTGCCCAGGGGAGCCAGCTGCAGGGCGAAGCAGAGCGGGTGGATACTGATTCCCACCAGGGCCACGATGCACGGGTGCTGCAGGGAGTGGAGCATGCTGGCCTCCTGGCGGAACTCTGAGAAGCTCCGGCACGCGTCCATGGACTGGAAGTGCTTCATCATGGTGTCTGGTGGAGGGAGGGGGGTCAGGAGAGGAAGAGGTGGGTGTGGGAGGGAGGAGAGGAGAGATAACAGTCACACATCAAATCAAATTGTATTTGTCACGTGCCGAATACAACAGGTGTAGACCTGGGGGGGACATCATGTCTCGCTCCATCCACCAACGCCACGTTGCACCACAGACTGTCCAGGAGTTGGCGGATGCTTTAGTCCAGGTCTGGGAGGAGATCCCTCAGGAGACCATCCGCCACCTCATCAGGAGCATGCCCAGGCGTTGTAGGGAGGTCATACAGGCACGTGGAGACCACACACACTACTGAGCCTCATTTTGACTTGTTTTAAGGACATTACATCAAAGTTGGATCAGCCTGTAGTGTGGTTTTCCACTTTAATTTTGAGGGTGACTTCAAATCCAGACCTCCATGGGTTGATACATTTGATTTCCATTGATCATTTTTGTGTGATTTTGTTGTCAGCACATTCAACTATGTAAAGAAAAAAGTATTTAATAAGATTATTTCATTCATTCAGATCTAGGATGTGTTATTTTAGTGTTCCCTTTATTTTTTGAGCAGTGTATTTTGATTTGTTTAACACTTTTCTGGTAACTACATGATTCCATATGTGTTATTTCATATTTTTGATGTCTTCACTATTATTCTACAATGTAGAAAATAGTAAAAATAAAGAAAAACCCTTGAATGAGTAGGTGTGTCCAAACTTTTGACTGGTACTGTATCTGCCGTAATAGTGGAATGATTCACAATATTAAAAAAGACAACATAAAAATATAAATTGCATTCTAATGGTGCCAAAGCCAGTCTGTCTCTTGTCAAATTGGAAGGCTGTACCTTCCCTCCCTCTCTTCGATCAGCATCACTCAGACGTGTGGTCATCTCCTCTCGAGTGTTGAACGTGTAGATTTCGCACTGACATTTCCTGGTTGCTAAAATGCTACATTGTTCGCAATTTCAGTTTATGTACCATCTAAATCGCTGCGAAATGTCTTTTCAATAACGACATATCGTATTTTCAGCTGTTTGAATCTGGTGAATAAAAATGAAAGTAAAAGACTGAAGAGCAAGTCTCCACTGACGTTGCAGGGAGGGGATTCAGGTGAGGGGGTTGTGGGGTTGTGGGGGAGGGATTCAGGTGAGGGGTTGTGGGGTTGTGGGGGAGGGGATGCAGGGGAAGGGGGAGAGTTGTTTGAATTCAGGCTGTGTTGTTGCAATTCGCTTTGTTTCCATAAGGGGGGCTTCATTTTAGATTTTATGATCTCTTCTTACCTAGGGAATGGTTGTATTATCTGCTTGCACTTTGTGGCTTAGATCTAAGCTGCTGGTAAACACATTGTGACAAATGTAATTATAAACAAGCATTATTGAGGATAAGAGAGCATCAGCATCTATCACCCTGGTGAGTGAACCCCTCGTCTGGCCTTAAGGAGGCCTTTATGAGTGCACCCTTGCCACAAAGCCTGTTTTAACATGGGCAGGACCCTTATGGGTTTCACCATTTTAAAAGTAGTCAACTGGATTGCAGAATTCTATCCAGGTCAGCAGGAGGGGTCAGCCAATTAATTATAGGCTACTCCTGACCTGAGCAAACATTCCAGCACTGCAGGTAGCAACCTTGGCTTTATACCTGTTCAGAGTATTCACAGTCCAGCACAGTAGATGGGGGTATGCACCTTTTCAGTTTGTTTACGAACCGCCATTAAACTTATGAGTGGAAGAAGAAATTGACTACTTTTAAATGGAGATAGCCCTCAATGGCACTTCCCATGCTGTCACATAAGTGATAATGGCAAAGATAGGGGGTGGGGTCTCTTGGACGCTGTGGAATGAACTGCTTCTC
>NC_059223.1:6652711-6805211 GCF_020615455.1 Coregonus clupeaformis | reverse complement strand
CAGTTTGGGGAAGACCCTTTCCTGTTTCAGCATGACAATGCCCCCTGAGCGTCGGAGCCGATGTAGTACGATTCAATCTTAGTCCTGTATTGACGCTTTGCCTGTTTGATGGTTCGTCAGAGGGCATAGCGGGATTTCTTATAAGCGTCCGGGTTAGAGTCCCGCTCCTTGAAAGCGGCAGCTCTACCCTTTAGCTCAGTGCGGATGTTGTCTGTAATCCATGGCTTCTAATAATAATAATAATAATAATAATAATAATTGCCATTTAGCAGACGCTTTTATCCAAAGCGACTTACAGTCATGCGTGCATAAAAATGTGTTTGTGTATGGGTGGTCCCGGGGATCGAATCCACTACCTTGGCGTTACAAGCGACATGCTCTACCAACTGAGCTACAGAGGACCACAACCATACCTGGTTGGGGTATGTACGTACGGTCACTGTGGGGACAATGTCATCGATGCACTTATTGATGAAGCCAGTGACTGATGTGTTGTACTCCTCAACGCCATCGGAAAAATCCCGGAACATATTCCAGTCTGTGCTAGCAAAACAGTCCTATAGGTTAGCATCTGCCTCATCTGACCACTTCTTTATTGACCGAGTCACTGGTGCTTCCTGCTTTAGTTTTTGCTTGTAAGCAGGAATCAGGAGGATAGAATTATGGTCAGATTAGCCAAATGGAGGGCGAGGGAGAGCTTTGTACACGTCTCTGTGCGTGGATTAAAGGTGGTCTAGAGTTTTTTTTACTCTGGTTGCACATTTAACATGCTGGTAGAAATTAGGTCAAACGGATTTAAGTTTCCCTGCATTAAAGTCCCCGGCCACTAGGAGCGCCGCCTCTGGATGAGCGTTTTCCTGTTTGCTTATGGCCTTATACAGCTCATTGAGTGCGGTCTTAGTGCCAGCATCGGTTTGTGGTGGTAAATAGACAGCTACGAAAAATATAGATGAAAACTCTCTTGGTAAATAGTGTGGTCTACAGCTTATCATGAGATACTCTACCTCAGGCGAGCAAAACCTCGAGACTTCCTTAATATTAGCTTTCATGCACCAGCTGTTGTTTACAAATATACACAGACCACCACCCCTTGTCTTACCGGAGGCAGCTGTTCTATCTTGCCAATGCAGCATAAACCCCGCCAGCTGTGTGTTATCTATGTTGTCGTTCAGCCACGACTCGGTGAAACATAAGATATTACAGTTTTTTATGTCCTGTTGGTAGGATATTTGTGATCGTAGCTCATCTATTTTGTTATCCAATGATTGTACGTTGGCTAATAGGACTGATGGTAGAGGCAGATTAACACTCGCCGTCGGATCCTTACAAGGCACCCCGACCTACATCCCCGGTATCTCTGTCTCTTTCCCCTGCGAATGACTGGGATTTGGGCCTTGTCGGGTGTCTGAAGTAAATCCTTCACGTCCGACTCGTTAAAGAAAAAAATCTTTGTCCAGTACGAGGTGAGTAATCGCTGTCCTGATATCCAGAAGCTCTTTTTGGTCATAAGAGACGGTGGCAGAAACATTATGTACAAAATAAGTAACAAATAACGCGAAAAACACACACAATAAGCACAATTGGTTAGGAGCCCGTAAAATAGACCTGTGTGTGTGTATGTATTCACTGTTTGCACGTGTGTGTGATTCCAAGGGAGTTTGTGTGTCTGTGTGTGCACCTGATCCTTTGATAGAGTGTGTTTGTGTGTGTGTTACCTGTATCACTGCTGATGGTCTGCTGCCTGCACTTCTTGAAGTGAAAGCGTTTGATGGCGACTGGTTGGCCGCGGTAACAGGCTCTGTAGATGACAGCTCCACTGCCCCCCTGGCCCAGGATATCACTCTCCTCCTCACTACACTCCAACTGGGCCTTCTCTAGAAACAACCTACACACACACACACACAAACATTATAAACACACTCCAACTGGGCCTTCTCTAGAAACAACCTACACACACACACACACACACACACACACACACACACACACACACACACACACACACACACAAACATTATAAACACACTCCAGCTGGTTCTTCTACAGAAACAACCAATATAACACACAAACGCACACTTGAACACCATACCGCACATTAGACTATGTATACTCCATTTAGTACATTAGACTATGTATACCCCATTTAGTACATTATACTATGTATACCCCATACACTACATTATAATATGTATACCCATACAGTACCCACAAAGCCTCACTATCCATCACTAATGTAATCACCATCTTTCAGCATGCTACAGCTACCTCCCCTGATCTCAACCTCAACTCTACCTGGTGGACGTCAACACATGCACCATACATTAATACATCTACCTCCCTGATCTCAACCTCAACCCTACCTGGTGGACGTCAACACATGCACCATACATTAATACATCTACCTCCCTGATCTCAACTCTCAACTCTACCTGGTGGACGTCAACACATGCACCATACATTAATACATCTACCTCCCTGATCTCAACCTCAACTCTACCTGGTGGACGCCAACACATGCACCATACATTAATACATCTACCTCCCTGATCCCAACCTCAACTCTACCTGGTGGACGCCAACACATGCACCATACATTAATACATCTACCTCCCTGATCTCAACCTCAACTCTACCTGGTGGACGCCAACACATGCGCCATACATTAATACATCTACCTCCCTGATCCCAACCTCAACCCTACCTGGTGGACGCCAACACATGCACCATACATTAATACATCTACCTCCCTGATCCCAACCTCAACTCTACCTGGTGGACGCCAACACATGCACCATACATTAATACATCTACCTCCCTGATCCCAACCTCAACTCTACCTGGTGGACGCCAACACATGCGCCATACATTAATACATCTACCTCCCTGATCTCAACCTCAACTCTACCTGGTGGACGCCAACACATGCACCATACATTAATACATCTACCTCCCTGATCCCAACCTCAACTCTACCTGGTGGACGCCCAACACATGCGCCATACATTAATACATCTACCTCCCTGATCCCAACCTCAACTCTACCTGGTGGACGTCAACACATGCACCATACATTAATACATCTACCTCCTGATCCCAACCTCAACTCTACCTGGTGGACGTCAACACATGCACCATACATTAATACATCTACCTCCCTGATCCCAACCTCAACTCTACCTGGTGGACGTCAACACATGTGCCATACATTAATACATCTACCTCCCTGATCTCAACCTCAACTCTACCTGGTGGACGCCAACACATGCACCATACACTAATACATCTACCTCCCTGATCTCAACCTCAACTCTACCTGGTGGACATCAACACATGCACCATACATTAATACATCTACCTCTGATCTCAACCTCAACTCTACCTGGTGGACGTCAACACATGCACCATACATTAATACATCTACCTCCTTGATCTCAACCTCAACTCTACCTGGTGGACATCAACACATGCACCATACATTAATACATCTACCTCCCTGATCTCAACCTCAACTCTACCTGGTGGACGTCAACACATGCACCATACATTAATACATCTACCTCCCTGATCTCAACCTCAACTCTACCTGGTGGACGTCAACACATGCACCATACATTAATACATCTACCTCCCTGATCTCAACCTCAACTCTACCTGGTGGACATCAACACATGCACCATACATTAATACATCTACCTCCTGATCCCAACCTCAACTCTACCTGGTGGACGTCAACACATGCACCATACATTAATACATCTACCTCCCTGATCTCAACCTCAACCCTACCTGGTGGACGTCAACACATGCACCATACATTAACACATCTACCTCCCTGATCTCAACCTCAACTCTACCTGGTGGACGCCAACACATGCACCACACATTAATACATCTACCTCCCTGATCTCAACCCTCAACTCTACCTGGTGGACGTCAACACATGCACCATACATTAATCATCTACCTCCCTGATCTCAACCTCAACTCTACCTGGTGGACGCCAACACATGCACCATACATATCCAACAAAGGATCCTATGTATTGCATTCTGCTATAGGGCTGAAGCTATAGTCGCCATAGCAACATTCCTAAATCCTTATTAGCATCCTCTTCATATTATGAACACAAAGCTGCCGTCTCAAATGGCACTCTGTTCCCTATGAAACGCACTACTTTTGACAGGGCCCCGGTCAAAAGTAGCGCACTACATAGGGGAATAGAGTGCCATTTGAGACCCAGCCCAAGTCTTTCATGTGAGCTTTTAATGTAGAGAGCTAAGTCAACAAACCGCACGGCCACTTAAATTAGCGTAGAACATAAAGCCTTGGTCAGCTGCCAATCTAAACTGCTCAGAGTTGACCATCCATCCTGGAGCTGTAAGGCTTGGGAAACATTATTCGGGGTCAATTTAATCTCACACATGCTTTAAATTGCATTTCGGCAGAGTCACACAGCAGAGTGTTAGAGCGCGTTCCTGTGTGTGTATGTTCTGTGTGTCCATGTTCTTGTGCACGCTCGCTTGCACGTTCCTGTGTGTGTTTTCTGCCATGCCGCACGCTGCTTGCACGTTCCTGTGTGTGTATGTTCTGTGTGTCCATGTTCTTGTGCACGCTCGCTTGCACGTTCCTGTGTGTGTGTGTATGTACATAGCTGTGGCGTTAGCTGATGTCAACTCGTGGCACCAGTGTTTGAGGAAGTGATTATTTAGTCAATATATCTCTTGTCTTAGAGCAGCACTAAACTGTGCTGCTTTGATAGCATAAATATTTGGGAGTGATTGTTGCCCCATGAACAGTAAATACGACAGCGGCCTGTTATATTTCACAGAGATATGCTTGTGTAATCAACCCTCAAGCACTGTGTGTGTGTGGTTACCTTTAAGGGTAAACAATACATCAACTGATGCTGTCACTGGTGAGAAATCAACTGAAACTCATTACGCAGCCAAACCCCTGGAGAGCTGTGTGTGTGTGTGTGTGTGTGTGTACAAGAGTAGCTATGCCTGCGTACTGTACATGTCAAGGTCCTGTCAGTGAGGAGCCTAAGGAGACTCCTATCAACACAGCAGGAAACCACAAGGCCCTGTATTACACAATACTACAGGAGGACACCACAAGGCCCTGTACTGCACAATACTACAGGAGGACACCACAAGGCCCTTTATTACACAATACTACAGGAGGACACCACAAGGCCCTGTATTACACAATACTACAGGAGGAAACCACAAGGCCCTGTATTACACAATACTACAGGAGGAAACCACAAGGCCCTGTATTACACAATACTACAGGAGGATACCACAAGGCCCTGTATTACACAATACTACAGGAGGAAACCACAAGGCCCTGTATTACACAATAATACAGGAGGAAACCACAAGGCCCTGCATTACACAATACTACAGGAGGAAACCACAAGGCCCTGTATTACACAATAATACAGTACACATCAGCCAAGTTTACATTAGTCTCAGCAGAGGTCTCAATAACATCCACACACACTGACTGTGGGAGTCATAGACCTCCTGCCTGACAGACGGACAGACAGGGGAGGGGGAAGACAGGCAAACAGATGGACAGACTGACAGGGACAGACAGAGACAGAGTTCAACTACGCAACACCTAATGGGATAGGACTAAAAGAAAGACTGTCCTAAATGACACCCTATTTTCTACATAGTGCACTATGGGTCCTGGTCAAAAGTAGTGCACCATATAGGGAATAGGATGCCATTTGGGATGCATCCTGTGTTTTTGTGCTGTGAGAATGGCCTGGTTTCATTTAGTCAGTAATGGGAGTGTTAAGTGAGTGAAACAAAGGAACAATCAACAAAACAATGTTTTCTCCCAGTGCAAGGGCAATCTCTGGTTGTCCTTAATGACTAAATAGAGCCATCTATCCCGGTTATAACCAAAAGCTCCAGCTCAGCCTGAGTGTCGGTGACAGGTGAAGGGTCAAAAGTGACAGATGAGGGGTCAAAGTTTAGGGATAAGAGGTTTGAGGTTCAGAGGGTGTGTGTGTGGGAGCAAGTTTGACAGCATGTTCGAGAGAATCGGCCCTAGTAAAGCTTAGCAAAGAATGACTGATCTACAAATTGTCTGGCATCCACATTTAAACTAGTCTCCCATTGACGTCAATGCATGACTAAGTGAAAATGTGACTTAAGTGGAAGATATGATTCACCCCTATGTGAAGAAGATTAGCCCATCTGTGCAGCACCTTCCTCAGCCTCATCCTATGTGAAGAAGACAGCTGTGCAGCGCTAATAGGTCAACAGGTCAGGGGTTAGAGGTCAAGGGTCAGGGTGAAAGGTGAGAGGTTACCGTGAGGGGAAGTCGGTCATGAAAAGCTCTGGGACCAGCTCCTGAAGGGGGACAGGCTGGTCGGGGTGCTGGGGACACACTATGTAGTCCTGGTCCATGGCAGCGATCACACAGTCCTCCATGTTGAAGAAGTGCTCTCCTCTTCCACCAACCTTTTCTCTGCCTAGCGGTGGGATGGTCGGCAATGTTACCATGGTTACCATGATCGAACCAAAAGATAAAGCGGACTTCAGAGCGCAAACACTGTTTAACAGCAGTCCCAGTACAAAAAAACGATATTATAGGTTGATTTATAAAACATTATAGGGGCTCATGCACGCTTATAACAAGTAATAATACATTATAAGGGTATGCTTTCACTAAGGTAAAAGGGGCAAATGATTGTTTTAGTGCTTAATGTCTGCATTGATTGCGTTTACTTAAACATTTGCAATAGCCCCTAGACATTCCATTAGAAGTTGGCCCACCCTACCTTCTCCTCCTCTTCTTCCAGCTGCAGTCCCCTTGGTTGGGGGTTCTCCCAGACTCCCAGGCCCCTGGTTCTGTCTGCTCATGGAGGAACACTGGGGACAGGGGGAGTACTGCTCAATCAACCGGGTCCCATCACTCTCACTGGCCGTCAGTGCTAAAGGAGGGGAGAATGACACAGAGAGAGACAGAAAGTCAGACACATGGTCTGGTGGAGTCTGGTCTAGGGGTAGTGCAGCCCACTCCGGACTACAAACATCCCTAGAGGCCAAACGTCAAAGCCCCGACTCCACTACTTTCCTTGCTGTTTTAACCGATTCTCATCAGTCTCCCTGTGTCATGTTATCTCTAATCATCTCTGCCTTAAACGGAACGTTTCCATGGATCCTTTTTACCTTCTGCTATGAGGCTTTTTTAACAGAAAATGTTCTCAAAATGCATACTACCGTGCTCCGAGCACGCAAGCTGGAGCACGGGAGGGTCAGAGTATGAGTCCAAATTAAAGTATGTGGAACGGAGCACGGAGGGCACTTCTCGAATGCGTACTCTGTTTGTACATATTTTTAAGCATGCATCGATGCAAGATTCAATGGAAAGTATGCACAGGAATATGACGCAAGCACGTAAAATAATCGACGCACAATTTCTTGAAATCAATGGCGGACATCATTTGAGCTGAAGCGAGAGAAAATAAACTCCGACTTCAGAATGAAATGTTTCCCATTCACATCTCATATGTTGCCTGACTTCAATATTTTATCTTGATACATTAATAAATATATACTGTGTTAATTTTGGCATGTTTACCTGCCTACACTACCCACTGTAGTGTGGATAGATCGCAAGCCCATTGTAAGGCAATAGGGCTAACGTTGACTGGCTAGCTACTACTGTTAGCTAGCTATGTAGATAGCCATGAAGAATTGGCAGCTAGCTACCCACGAAGAATTTACATATACCTTGCATAACATTAGTTGTAGGTTATTTTTGCCTGTAAATCCATCTGGTTAGCTAGATTATTACGATTCACATATAGCTAGCTGATAATTATAAAGTAATTATGAAGTGTGAACACCAGTCAATGGTGACCAACGATCTTGACTGCCACGGATTCCAGCCTAGGACATGAAGCTGAAGTCATTGAAGAGGTGCTGTTTTTTGTGTATGTACTGTGTATTTACTGGTGGTGTATCTATTGGTGCAATCAAACTTCCCCTTTAGGGAAAATAATTGATTATCTTATCAAAAGAAAGGGGATATGGAGGAGTGCACACAGAGACAGGGACACACCAACAGACTGAATCCCAATTAACTTGAGACATAACTTTCTGGGCGTGAATCCCATTGACATTACTGCATGGTTTATCTGACAGGTATGGATCACCAGTTAGGACTGGGCCTTGGGCCCATGTAAATATAGACATTCTGAATGACTCATGCATGTGAGTGAAATAAATCCCCAATCAACGTTAATCACTTAGTCATCCAATACCTTTATCCAAAGCGATTTACAGTCATGTGTGCATACGTTTTCATATGAGTGGCCCCAGCTGAGCGGGAAACCAAAACACAAATATGAACGCATGCACATACGCAGATCACAACACACCCACCATGCTGAGCAGTCGGCTAAGTGCTGTATTGTGACAGGTGATCTAAAAGCAGCATCAGGAGTTTGATGTGGAATAATGACTTATGAGTCATCAACACTTATGAGTCATCAGCAGGAAATATGACAGACTGTGGCTGTCATGCTGAGAGATAGAGAGAGTAATGTCTCCATTCCTTTGAAACTTTGAGTATAATGTTCACTGTTCATTTCTGATTATTTCAATTTTGTTTATTATCTATTTCACTTGCTTTGGCAATGTAAACATATGTTTCCCGTGCCAATAAAGCCATTTGAATTTCATTGAATTGAGAGAGAGAAGCCTCACCAGGGAACCACTGTTCGATGAGGGAGTTGACGTGATCCGTAACGAAGGCCATGGCTGAAAAATCCCTGGTCTCTGATTGACAAATGATCTTGATGCCTCCGCTTTTCTTCCTCTTCCAGTTGACATCAGTCGATTCCACACTGCCAAGGGAGGGAGGGAGACGGAGAGGGAAGGAGAGAGGGAGAGAGAGAGAGAGAGAGAGAGGAAGTTGGAGAGTGTGCATGTCAATAGTCTAAAGTGTGTACCTCTCATCTCCTTTCTGCTATCTGAACTGAGAGGTGAAAGTTAATGGTCAGCTCCGTCTCAACCATTGTCACCCAACCTGTGCTTTCAGATGAACACAGGCAGCACTTTTCATAGAGCTAAAGCATTGTGCAAAGTACAACAAATACTGTAAACATCATTATAATGTTGCAGTGTGATTTCATTTGACATTTCTTCTTCAACAATATGCATTATAAAAGGAGACAATTATTTAACTAGTTTAGTAAACTGAGCAATACATAAAGTCACATCTTTATAATGCACTTTCGTGAAGAAAATATTCAAATTAAATCACGCTGCCAGATTATAATTAGGTTTATGGTCATTTTTGCACTTTACACAATGCTTTTGCACTAAGAAAATGTTGCCCACAGTCTGCTATTAAATTTCACAGAGGGCTTGAGGTTTGCAGATGACCTCAAGTTGATCTTCAAATAAAATCCTGTGCAACTGTAACAGACTTACTGTATGGCTGGTTTCTCAGACTCCAGAGAAGCCTATTCCTGGACTAGAAATCACTTGGAGAATCTCATTATGCTTTTTAGTCGATGACTAGGAGTTGGCTTAAAGGGGAAGTTCAGGATTGTACTACTTGATGACTACTCTGAAAGTATTATGGGCCAGCTAACGCTGGCTAAAGTTAGCTGAAGTTTGTGGTGGCGGTTTAAACTGGACCATTGATTACATCCTGGCTTCTAAACTACTTTCAGGGTGAAGATACTTCGACATTAAATGGTAAAATACTGAACTTCCCCTTTAATCTGTGCCCAGGAAACAGGTCCTTAGTGACCTCAAAACGCAACAACTTAAACAATTACATTGATAACAAAATAATAAACATTTTAGCACAAAAAATGCAACAGAGGAAAGGAGTTGAGTCCCCACACTCTATGTTCCCAGATGTGTTTTCTAAAGGTTCTTTGTTCTCTAAAGGTTCTTTGTTCTCTAAAGGTTCTTTGTTCTCTAAAGGTTCTTTGTTCTCTAAAGGTTCTTTTGTTCTCTAAAGGTTCTTTGAAAGCGTCCCTCTGCTGAAGGTACTGTATGTGCTAACTAAGAGCCTTAGAGCCCACTGACAACACTCAGATGTACATGTGCACTTTTGAAGAGATTTCATTAGGTACACATTAGGTGTAATGGTTATAATCTATTATCAGCATGTTTCATTAGAGAAAGTATCTCAATATGCTGTAAGTTAAGAGAAAGATGCACACACTGTGTTTTAGGAAATATACCGGCAAATGTTAAGTCGTTTTATGTAGCACTTTTAAACTTGTTCTCTAATAATTACACAATGAAGCACATAATAACAGTACATGTGCATTTTTAAGACCTATCAATAAGTGCCTGGCTAATTAGCCCTGTATGCAATGCTGAGCCGGCTCTGGGTTTGATTAATTAGGTCTGCTCATTTAGCGTTTAGCCGGGGTTTGGCACTCTTCCTGACGGATGATGTCAGCGAAATCAACACCTTGTTGTAGAGCATGTGTTTGTGAAAATGTGCTACACAGTAAGGCATACAGTATTTATTTACCTAACATTGGGCCATATCTAATCTCGCTCCCAGACACTTCCGCCCAAATGCGCGAAGAGTGTTGGACCAACGCGTCAAACTTGGTTTCATTAGCCAATACAGAAAGACCGGGAGAAACTCCCGCCACATAGGTATTGGCTTAATCGGCTTAATTTACAAACCAATCATCTCCCACAACACCTTCCTCCTAACCCTCCCCACGGCTCGCAGTTGTGTGATTTGTTAAAATGATAGGATGACAAATACTTTACTCAGTAGGTCTCTGCCATATAATTCTATGGTCACTCCCACTAAGGCCAACTTTGAATGGTTGAAATCCCAGGCTTATATGTGCTGTGCGCAATAGCCTGGGGACGAGGTTAGCCAAATCCTAACTCAAACATTATGCATGGGAGTCAATGGGAGATTTGCTCGAACATTCGAGTTACACGCATGCATTTCAAGTAAGTTACCCCAATGTACCCGACCCTTAATCCCTCACCTTAGATACCCTCCGTCGAAGGTGACCAGTAGTCCCTCTCTCCAGTAGATGGTCTTACTGCGGCGGACTCTGAAGGTGCTACAGCGGTTCCTCTGTTGGCTGCCTGTCCCCGCAAAATTGTAGATCACCGTGGTCCTCCTCCGTTCGCTCTTAGCATTCTTCTTAGGCTCAAAGGACTAGGACAACACAGAGAGAACTCTTAGCATTCCTCTTAGGCTCACAGGACTAGGACAACACAGAGAGAACACTTAGCATTCCCTCTTAGGCTCACAGGACTAGGACAACACAGAAAGGAAGAGTTTTAAGAATAGGTACAAGCCTGTGAGCACAACAGATACAATTGTCTTGCATTCTGTCTTTTGCTCCCAACCCAACCCCCCACCATAATCTTACAAAACGTATTGAATATAGTGTAGGTTTCAAATGTGTTTTATTGAAGAGCATAATTACATATGCTGTATACTCAGTGAATATGCTCCATTTCTTTACATAAATGGCATCTGACACGTCACGAGTTTTACAGACTTCTATACAGCCTTTTCAATGCCCCTGCGGGTGTCACCAGTAAACCCTGTTAAACTGCCAATGCAGGTGTGGGTGGGAAACCCTGTTACCTGGAGGTCCATCTCTGTGAGGCTGATGAGCATGCGGGCGATGAAACGTTCCCAGAATCCCGCCGGCACGAAGCTCATCTTGAAGAGCCGCTGGATGGTGTTGGCGGTCTCTTGGCGGAAGCCGTGGATGTCCATAGCAGGTTTAGGAGGAAGGAGGTGGGGGAGGAGGTAACTATAGGGGAGAAAAGGTAGAGTTAAATGTAGGGAAGAGGAATAAGGAAACCATGAATGTCCATAGCTGCTTTAAGAGACAGGTGGTGGGGGATCAGGTAACGGTATAGGAGGAGCAGGACAGAGGTAGGGTTAGAAGTTATGGATGTCCATAAGGGGAACGAGGTGGGGCAGATATATGAGAGGGTCAGTTCTGTTTGCTTTCAGAGAGCTAAGCCGTGCCACAAAGTGCATTGTGAAAAGAACATGAGCCTGAACAGTTCAGGTCAGCACGATAGTGCACATCATATCTGAGAATCAGTCTCCATGTAGCTGGGGCCATGTTCAGTAGGCAAACTTAGTGGAATGTTGCAGATAGAAATGTCACGAATAGACCTGACTAGATTCCTTATTCTACAAATCAGAGAGGCAGGCTTGTTCTAAATAAGACATTTCTATCTGAATGGTCCACAATGTTGTGCTCTGCTGAACATGGCCCAGGGCCCAGCTTGGAGAACCGCCCGTCCATACCTATCGCTGGCCACAGGCAGAGCAATCTCAAACTTGGCCAGAAACTGGAAGTACTGCTCCTCCGTCTGCTGGGTGAAGCCCGTTCCCACCAGGAGCATGCGGAGGTCCTCCGCTCGGATCACCCGTGCTCCAGGCCACCGATCGGGAGCTCTTCAGGTGGATGATCCGCTCCAGACACTCCGACAGCCACACGGGACAGAGGAAGTAGAGGGTACACAGGCCGTGACTGGTGTCTGGGAAGTGGAGGAGGGTGCCTGTCTCGATCAGGAAGCTTATGGCTGGAGAGAGGGACGAGATCAAGTTTCAAGTTTTTACTGTCATGTGCACAAGTACAGTGAAATACCTTTGTCTGCTCTTTCCCATCAATGCAGCAATCAAGATCAGCAGCACAATAAAACAGAAATAAAACAAGATGGAGGTCGGGATAATGAAGAGGAATATGTTCATCAGGAAAAATGGAATATAATAGTCTGGAAAATGCGGTATATGATATACTATGGTCCTGTGTGGCTCAGTTGGTAGAGCATGGCGCTTGCAACGCCAGGGTTGTGGGTTCGATTCCCACGGGAGACCAGTACGTGGGGGAAAAAGTATGAAAATGTATGCACTGGATAAGAGTGTCTACGGAGGGTTAGTTGTTGTACTTCTCCAGGAGGACCAAGGTTAGTGGCCCCTGGTCTACACAATATGTAAAAGGATGAGAAAGCCAACTTGAAGAGAGTATGTGTAACTGTGTATAAAACCATTGAATCGATTCATGCAATATTAAAATGCTTTTAAAAAAGTACCAACGCAGCAGTTTTTTATCTCAATCTCAAATAATTTCTGGGTAACAATTAAAGGAAAATTCCAACCAAAAACTATCTTTTGGTATTTGTTTCACTAGTCCATTGTTGAAATGTTTTGCATGTCAGCAATCAAGTTTTCAAGATATATACTTTCAAAATACAGATATACAGCATCATACCGGCTGTATATGCATTTTTAAAGTTAGATATCTTGAAAACTTGATTGTTGACATGCAAAACATTTTGGGACAATATCCAACAATGGACTAAAGAAACAAATACCAGAAGATAGTTTTTGGGTGGAGTTTTCCCTTTAATACCTTACTGTGATTGTTTTAAATTAAAATGGTCAAAAAGAAAGAAAAACAGCTTCTTAGCAAAGGGCAATTTCTCAAGCAAGAATTTTGCTAGGACTGCCTGGGAGTGGTCTGAGTGGGGGAGGGGAAAACTGAAAATGTGCTGTTATTGGCAGAGAGGTTTGGAACTCTTTCTTGTTGGTCTATTAACTGCATGGTGACGTCTCCAAGGAAGGCCCAAACTCCATCCTACCAAAACAGTCTGACATTTCAGCTCTTATACTAAAAGTGCATTTTCATATTTTTCACAATTTCACTGTATTATTCCAACCTCATAGTGTGGAAATATATATAACACACAGGAAAATCACGTTTTTGCCTGCAATGGGCCTTTAATGAAATAAGGTCGATAAATAAATAATGGCTAAAAAGGAGAGGGGTTTGGTACCGGTCTGCAGGTCCTCGTAGTCTCTGATGTCACTTCCTGGGTTCTGCTCTATGACGAGGTCCAGCTGTGCGTCTGTCAGGTACTGGACCTCGTCTTCTGCGTCCCGCCGCCCCCGCTCACCTAGCACCGCTTGTTGCAGCGTCAGGTAGCTCTTTGGGATCTATGAAGGGTTATAGAGGGTTCATAACGCATTTGAATTCTGAGTCTGGGGTTACCCACACAAGAGCTTTATACACAAGCAAGCATGCATGCACACACAGAAACACACACACACTTACCAGTCTGCCCACCAGCTTGTGTCCGCTAGCTGAACTACTGCTGTTGTCCTTCATGTAGCAGGCCACCTGGAAGATCAACCTCCTCAGACCATCCAGACCCTCCTGGGTCTTACACGATACCTCACTGAACACACACACACACACACACACACACACCACATACAGAGTCATATTAACACACTTTCATGCCAAGGGTTGAGGAAATCAAAACTGTGTGTGTGCGCCTGACTGTGTGTGGTAACGTGACTGTGTGTGTGTGTGTGTGTGTGTGTGGTAACGTGACTGTGTGTGTGTGTGTGTGACTGTGTGTGTGTGTCCCCTACGGTCTCTGTGTATGACTCACTGCAGGTGTTTCCAGGTGATGTCTGGGTAGCCACTGGCCCTGGCGCCTGATGGAGACCTGCTGAGTGCCAGGATGTAGGCCCTCAGTGTGGCCACCCGCTCTGTACGGAACTTGGTGTCGATCAGGTCCAGGTGGGTACCCACCACCACCACCGCAGAGTTAGGGGCACGCGCCTGCAGGTCAAAGGTCAAGTTCAGAAGTCCTATACAGTTCCTTCAGAAAGTATTCATACAGACTTATTCCACATTTTGTTGTGGTACAGCCTGAATACAAATCAAGTTGTAGTGACATCTTAACGATGATCAAAGGAAATTGGATGCATCTGAGCTTAATTTGGAGTGTCATAGCAAAGGGGGTGTGAATACTTATGTAAATTAGATATTTCTGTATTTCATTTTCAATGAATTTGCAAAAACAAAATTGAAAAACATGTTTTCACGTTGTCATTATGGGGTATTGTGTGTTAGATGGGTGATTTAAAAACATTTTTTTACCCATTTGGAATTCAGGCTGTAACACAACAAAATGTGGAATAAATCAAGGGGTTTGAATACTTTCTGAAGGCACTGTAGGGTATGACCACAAAGACCTGCTCTGACCCTGCATCCCAATTCTGTACCGAAGTACTTCACCCTGATCTCCTTCTCAGCCAGTAGGTGGCGCTATATTCATCCGAATAAATACAGCACAGTGACTTACTAGAAAGGTTTTTATCAGTATTAAAGTATTTTAACATGTGATCGTTTATCTAAATCAATTCTTCTGTGGATTCATTGGATTGTGTAAGCGAGTTTCCACTATATTTCCTACACCAGCCCTTTCTTTTAAATTCATGAAGGGAAGTGCAAACTTAGGGCATAAAGGTGGAGAATGAGGACAGTGGTCAGTTTTCTTGATGTTTTACTACAACAGGTTTGACATTTTGACTCCCAAAGGTCATTGTGGTCAAACAGGACAACTCATCCACGTCCTGTGACCTGACCGTTCCTTCCCACAGTGGAAATAGACATGACCTTTGTAGTTAAAAACACTGACACCTGTCAGAGTCACTTGAAATAATTAGAGTGAGGCTCTTTTATTCTCTCAGATAATTTTTACCATTGTTGTATAACACCTTGGATGCAAAAAATTCAATTTATAAAATAAAATGCATTATTTGTATAGAATATTGACAGACAGATGTTGTAGTCATGAAAAGATAGGGGAGTCAATTCAGGTCAAATCATTTAGGGATATTTAAAAAATACTAATTGAAAATACATGGCAGTCATGCAGAGCCTCTGGGCTAGCGGTTATGTTCCCAGTCAGTCCAATATACTGCTCCCCACCGGAGACCGGGGTTCACTCCTACTGTTCTCCCACTAGCCTGGCTCTCCCTCTATTTCCAACTATCTCATTCATTTTTTTCAAATGTATTTCTTTAATAAAAAGAAGAAACTAAATGGCACTAGTCCGACTAACATGTTTTCTGTCTCACCTCAATGTTAAGCAGCCAGGACTGCAGATTGGCTACAGCCTCCTCTCCCAGAGCTAGGTTCCAGATGACTACGTACAGGGCCTTGTCCGTGAAGAAACACTGGTTGACCGTGGACATGTTGGCCGGACCGCCGATGTCCCACACGTTGAACGCCACAGAGTCCGTCTGTTACGGTGGTGGAATTAAAAGAAGAAGAAAAAAAAAAATCACTCAAAAACAATTACTACGTGACAGAATTATACCACTGTCAAAACCTACCTTAGCTGAATGCACTGACAGAGAGCGTCTACTAAAATACCAAAATATCAAATTTGTTTTACTTTGTAAACGCAATTCCCTCAATTCCACCCCTACGTCTATACAGGATGAGATATGTTGTATTATTGTGTCAAGATTAGGAATTACGAATGGGTTAATCTCTCGTTGACCGACTACGTATAATAAATGGTATCCTAATCGAGCATCTGACGCAATTAAGCAAGATTTTAGTTCTGGGTTTCCGAGATTAGGAATGGGTCAACATGACTGCCTTTGTGTTACTTTGATAAATTGTAACATGATGTAATCATAGTAACCATTCCAGGCTCAAAACAGACTGGCGCCCAGGCTCAAAACAGACTGGCGCCCAGGCTCAAAACAGACTGGCGCCCAGGCTCAAAACAGACTGGCGCCCAGGCTCAAAACAGACTGGCGCCCAGGCTCAAAAACAGACTGGTGCCCAGACTAAAAACAGACTGGCGCCCAGGCTCTCATGGAAATACATAATAAAAAGTAATGTTGTTTTAAACCAATGCATAATGAGTTCATACAGATCTCTTTTCTGGAAGTAAAACATGTTATAGGAAGACATGGGAGCAATAACAGAAGAACAGTGTGCATTGCAAACTTTTCATATTTGATTTAGCTTCCTTCAAATGTTATCTTATAATGGACTCAAATAGATTTTTGTCCTACCAATCTACTCTCTACATTTTCAAAGTGAAAGAAAAATGAAAGAAAATGTTTCTAATTAATAACAAATAAAATATGTATTGATTGTGTATGTCTTCACACCAAAGAGTTAATACTTGGTGGAAGCACCTTGGGCGTGCTGCGTGTGTATGTGTGCGCGTGCGTGTGTGAATTCTGTATGTTTGTGTGTGTTCTCTTACGCTAGCTTTAACACCATTGGGTCTGTCCAGTTCCCAAGTAGCTGTGCTGATGTTTCGTTCTGCAGGGGAGAAAGGGAGGTCCTGCCCGTCTGTAACACCTCCAGGAGGGCCGTCTTTCCCCTGCCGAGGAGGACCAATCACAAGCAGTTTCAGCAGCTTACAGGGCTCCGCCTTCCGTAGGTGGGCTCGGAGAAAGGACAACACTGATGCTGGACCTGAAAGTGATAGATGTGATATATGTTTAATACACACAGATATGTACACACACACACACACACACACACACAAAACACACTTTACACACTGTGTGGTGGTACCATACCTTCTTTCCTGATGTCCTGGGGAACATTAGTGATGTTGAGGTCCTCAATGTCCAACTGCCACAGGTTAGAGAGCTGCCCCAACTCAGCTGGAAGCTCTCGAATACCTGGATTACTGTTCTCAGATCAGGGAGAGAGAGATGGAGTTAGGTACTATACATACAGGATACCTGGGTTACTGTTCTCAGATCAGGGGAGAGAGTGATGGAGTTAGGTACTATACATACAGGATACCTGGGTTACTGTTCTCAGATTAGTAGAGAGAGAGATGGAGTTAAGTACTATACATACAGGATACCTGGGTTACTGTTCTCAGATCAGGGGAGAGAGGGAAAGGAACTGGAGGACCACTTTGATGGGTGAATGTTAATGTCACGTGTTTCCATCATATGATCTCTGAAAACATATAGGGGAATGCTAATGGGACAAAGTGTTTCTCATCCACAACATGTCCTGTTGCTATGTGAATAAGTGAACATAGAGAATGGAATAATGGGCCTGTTTCCTGGACACAGATTAAATCTGGAGGACTGACTAGGCATAATCTGTGCCCGGGAAACCAACCTTATTGTATAACTCCTAAGGTGAGACCGTAGCCTTTTTGCTATGGATGAGATGAGAACTAACTCCATTCACTAGCCTAGCCAGGACTACAATGACCGTTATTACACAGGACTGGATAACAACAAAACAAAGTCTGAGTGGGAAAGATGATAACATTGAGGAAGCTGTTGATCTCCAGCTAAACCTCTAGATCACACTCTGGGCAACAACCAGCCTATATAGGTGCACTACTTTTGTCCAGGGCCCATGGGGACACCAGGTCTCTGGTCAAAAGTAGTGCACTATGTAGAATAGGGTGCAGTTTGGGACAAAGCCCATGTATTCCTGTTGGAGCCTGCAGTCTGGTAGACTGTGAGAAGTAGACAGAGAACAGTGACCCTGCTGACCCACAGCCAGAACAGCAGGCAACAGCTGCCTCCAAACCAGTTCACAACAGTAAGGACTGGACAGGACAGTCAGAGAGTGGGGCTGCGTACCAATACTCTAAAATGCTTCCATTCCTTGTCTCCTTCCCTTTGTTATTACAACTGTGTGATGACAGGAATGGACAGATGACTACCTTATAGGTTTTCAGCTAGGTTGGTGACAATAAGATTTGGCAAGACAGCACAAATACATCTGAGACCACAAGGCTAGTTTTCAGCTGTTGTGTTCCACCTCAGTATGAGGAAGTTATGGAGGAAGGGGACAAGGAAAGAAGAGCGAGCTAAGGCGATTGGGACCAAGCCTAGGGCATTTAAATTGGGATGGAAGAGCTTGGTGAGGAAAGTAGATGAGGAGACAAGAAAAGTATAGTCAGTCTATGGACTTAACTAGAGAAATAATGTGGTGAAAGAGCTGAGTGAGATCGATAAGAGAGGAAACAAGGAAAGGAGACAAGGAAAGGAGGCTAGTGTGATGAGCCTTGTGGCACTTACTTGGAGAGGTAGAGCTCCGTGAGGTTTCTCAGGCCACACACGGACTGGGGCACACACTCCAGCTGGTTGTCGTTCAAGGAAGCACTTCCAACGTATCCCGCAAAATTACTGGAAACTCGATTGGGCATACTGACAAGCAGGGAAAGGCACACACACACACACACACACACACACACACACACACACGGTCAAAGACCATCAGCAGTCACTGCAGGATCAGGATGTACAGTATGGGGTTACTAATTGCTGGAGCAGTCAGTGAAGGGGGGAGAGAGAAAGAGAGAGATGGAGGAAGAGAGAGAGAGAGAGAAAATAGAGAGATATGGAGGAAGAGAGAGGGAGAGAAAAGAGAGAGAGATGGAGGAAGAGAGAGGGAGAGAAAAGAGAGAGATATGGAGGGAGAGAGAGGGAGAGAAAAGAGAGAGATGGAGGAAGAGAGAGGGAGAGAAAAGAGAGAGATATGGAGGGAGAGAGAGAGAAAAGAGAAAAGAGAGAGATATGGAGGGAGAGAGAGAGAGAGAAAAGAGAGAGATATGGAGGGAGAGAGAGGGAGAGAAAAGAGAGAGAGATGGAGGAAGAGAGAGGGAGAGAAAAGAGAGAGATATGGAGGGAGAGAGAGAGCACGACTGGCTTAAGAGTCTGTGTGGTCCAGATGACCATGATGAGAGGCATTTTTCTCCTATGACAGGGTGAAATAGAGGGGGTTCCAAACCACATGAGCAGGGGCTTAGGACCCAAATGTGACCAGTGGCCAGCATCGCTGCTTATTAAACTCTGTCCAGGCCACAACCGGCAGACTGAGAATCTGAACAGACAACCAACAAAGGAATTATTCTGCCACAGTCCCAGTCCAGTCCAGTCCAGTCTAGTCCAGTCCAGTCCTGGCTGTAATAGTCTGTTACAGACCACTTTAGATCAGTCCAGTCCAGTCAAGTTCACTACAGTTCATTACAAACCACTATAGATCAGTACAGACCACTATGGTTCAGTCCAATTCAGTCAAGTTCAAAAAGTCCAGTCCATGACAGTCCACTAAAGTCACACTACAGTCAACAGCGCCAGTCCACATGAGTGCAGAACCAGTACCTGGGTCAGGGTCTCTTCGGTGCCATGTGGTCAGGAAGGCCAGCTTCCTGGTTTTGGGTCCCTCCTCAGGCCTGAAACAAAGCGGTTCCAACTTCCATCACATTCATGCATTCTTGGTTGTATTGTCTATTGTTTACCATGTCGGTTGAAAAGTGCTGATCTAGGATCAGTTTTTCCTTTTAGATTATAATGAATAAGATTAGGGGCCTGAATAAGGAAAGGGCGGGACCTGATCCTAGATCTTGATGCATACAGCCCCAGGTTCCATACGGTCATTTGCCCCTTCCCCCAAGTCCTACCCCTTCTGTATTCTACAATATCAAATGACAGGTGAAGGTAGTAAAGTGTCCCTGAATAAGTGCTTCTACCATATTACTTTCACTAATCTATAGTACCCAAAGTTACTAACACCAAAAAGGTAAGGACCAGGGTAAGGAGGAAGCTAGAGTTAAACATGGAACCAGGCCTTGAAGTGAGTGGAAGACATGAAGAGTAAGAGGTTAAGGCCATGTCCAGAAACAACTCCTAGCCCCTTGACACTTGGAGATCTGAAGAACTGGAATGGTTTAAGCAATAAGGTGAAACTCTGACCTAGCGTGTCAAAGGGAAAGGTGGAGCTTCTAACATACTGCTTATACCAGAGAGAGATATAGAGAGAGACCAGGTCTAGTGTACTCTCCTTGGACTCACTATGTAGCACCTTCAGATGTCTAGGGGCTAGTAGTTGTTTCTGGACGGGTCGTAAGTGTGAGTGGTAAGATGTATAACCTATGACCTTTCACCTACTTGCCCAGCTGGTTCCTGGAGAGGTCAAGGGTTCTGAGCAGAGAGCATTTCCACTTGTTGGGTGCCGGGAGAGTGGAGATCTGATTCTTACACAGTCTGAGAGAGACCAGGGCCTGATAAAGAGAGTGAGCGGGAGAGAGAGAAAGAAAGGGAGAGAAAGGGGGAGGGAGGGAGAGAGAGAGAAAGAGACAGTGTCACCAAAGCATGGCCTGTGGTGATGATAACTTAACTCACATCTAGTGTCCCTGTTTACATTTTACATTACATTTTAGTCATTTAGCAGACGCTCTTATCCAGAGCGACTTACAGTTAGTGAGTGCATACATTATTTTTTAATTTTCATACTGGTCCCCCGTGGGAATCGAACCCACAACCCTGGCGTTGCAAACGCCATTCTCTACCAACTGAGCTACATCCCTGCCGGCCATTCCCTCCCCTACCCTGGACGACGCTGGGCCCAATTGTGGACCGCCCCATGGGTCTCCCGGTCGCGGCCGGCTACGACAGAGCCTGGATTCGAACCAGGATCTCTAGTGGCACAGCTAGCACTGCGATGCAGTGCCTTAGACCACTGCGCCACCCTGTCTACTGTTGCCGTCATTCTCTCAATCTTCTGTTTCTCTTCCTCTATTCTATTCCTCACTCTTTCTCTTCCTCTTCTGCCACACATGTTTAGAAAGATTGAGAGGTAATGAAATCCACAATCTTGCAGTACTCATTCCTTTACAAACATTTGGAAAATTGCTTCATAAAGCCCATAGCATTCCTGAGGTAAATTAAACATTCCATTGTTCTCCTCGGAATTCAGGAGCCTAAAATAAACAAACGCTTAACATAAATTTCCATTCATCATTACTGTTATGCTAATATCTTTAAAACCTTATCAAGCGTACCATGACTCATCATCCTAAAGCTGAATCTTTGTTTCAGTAGGGGTTCACTGACTGCAGAGTAGTACAGCAGTGCCACCTTGAGGTCATTGGGAAAACTACAGGTTTAATACAGAAATCCTCACATCTTGTGAGTGGTTACTTAAAGGTTCAATATGCAGAAATCGCGCCGCCATTTCCTGGTCGCAGAAATTCTAATAGTTTGCGTAATTTCAGTTTATGTGACAAAACAATCCAACAATTAGTGTATAGAATCATTGTACCATCTAAACCGCTGTGAAATATATTTTCAATAACCCAAAATATTGTATTTTCAACTGTTTAAAGCTGGTGTACAAAACCGAAAGGAAAAGATACAAAAACTAAACGGAAAGCATAGAAATAGCGTACATAGAACTGATCTACTGCTTCTTAGACTTGCTTTCAATGAGTGACAGATCTATAACGCACATTTCTATGTGAATTTGGTCGGGTCGCCCATTTTTACGTATTGGTGGTCCTCTGTAGCTCAATTGGTAGAGCATGGCGCTTGTAACACCAGGGTAGTGGGTTCGATCCCGGGACCACCCATACGTAAAAATGTATGTATGGATAAAAGCGTCTGCTAAATGGCATATTATATTCTTATAAATACAGTAAAGCTTATGGAGGTTTAGGGAGGTTTATTCAGGTTAGACCCATCAAGTCAACAAATCCAATGTTTCTAGCCAGGCGCAAACGGAATCAGCCATGAACCACCATTTAGGAAACTATGCTCCCAGTGTTAAGGTACTTAGGCCTAGGCTTTAGCTCAGTGGGCTAACAGGGTTTTGAGCTACACATAATAGCCCAGGTATTGAACCTGTGATATGTACAGCTCAGACTGCCCAAGTATTGAACCTGAATGACAAGTGCAACTCAAAACACTGTTAGCCCACTGAGCTGAAGCTTAGGCCAAACCCTACCAGGGCTACCCATCCTTACCTCCAGCTCGAATATATAGGAGGGCAGCTCCTTGATGACGTTGTCCGAGAAATCCACCTCCTGCAGCTGAGTTCTCCAGAAGATGGAGATGGTATTGGGAAGACTCTCGATGGCGTTGGATGAGGCTCGACAGTGCTTCTACAGAGGGGGAAATCAATGACTCCCATCATCCAGAAGATGTTTCAAAACCATCACTCAAGTTCTCTGAATGCAAGTAGGCAAAGGAGGTAGTGAAGCTTCCCTGAGAGGAGTCTGTATAATTTAAAAGACATGGCCACTTTCCATTTCAATACCTAATACCTTCTTACCTCTACCCCAACAACGGTCACAAATCTAAAAGGGCTGGATAGGCGTAAGCAACTAGTGTGATGGTTCTACCCAGCTCTCCAATGGAGTTTCCACCATATTTATTTCACCTATCCAGTCCTTTCAGAACTGAACATTTAAAAGGAGATACAGGAAGGTGCTAGGGGTCCAAAAGGAACCAGGCCCTAGTTTGTTCCTACCAGGGGAACCATAGAGATACAACTAGTTCTATATCTATGAGACGAACACTAAACAGGGTAGGATCTAAAGTAAGGTGCTAGGGGTCCAAATGGAACCAGGCCATAATGTCTAGTGTAGTGTCTGCCTACCAGAGGGCAGGCCCAGGGGTCAGGGAAGCTGGTGAGTCTGTTCCGGCAGACTTTGAGGGACGTAAGGGATTTGAAAGAGTGCAGAACAGCAGAAGGAAGACTGGTCAGACAGTTATCAGACACATCCAGCTCCTCCAGCTTACGCAGACCTATCCAGTTAGTACCTGAGGAGAGAGCAGAAGAGGGTCAATCTATAACATTTCTATAAAACATTTTGTACAAGGTAGCAATACAATGTGCTTCACATGAACAAATAAAGAGAAAATAAACAGCAGAGAAACAATTGGAGATCATTAAAAATATAATACATTTTGGGCAAAGAGCAAAGACCACACTGACTTGCGGTGGATCATACCATTAGGAATGTCAAATAGGGAGGTGAGCTTGTTCTTAACAGCGGAGAGCTTTTGGACTCTGGTGAGATGGAGCAGTCCGGACGGCAGGCTGGTCAACTCATTCTGAGACAGATTCACCTGGCGAAGTCTACAGTAGGACAGTAGCAGAGAACAACACACACACATACACACACACATACATACACACACACACACAACAGGGTCAGGATTAGGTGAGGTGGTGAGGCTAACAATACAACGGAGATCTGCAGAACAGCTACAGAGAGTAGATTCACTGAGTGGACAAAACATTAAGAACTCTCTACATGACATAGACTGACCAGGTGAAAGCTATGGTCCCTTATTGATGTCACTTGTTAAATCTACCTCAATTCAGTGTAGGGGAGGAGACAGGTTAAAGAAGGATATTTAAGCCTTGAGACAATTGAGACATGGATTGCGTATGTGTGCCATTCAGAGGGTGAATGAGCAAGACAAAACATGTAAGTGCCTTTGAACGGGGTATGGTAGTAGGTGCCAGGCGCACCGCTTTTAAGTGTGTCAAGAACTGCAACGCTGCTGGGTTTTCATGCTCAACAGTTTCCTGTGTGTATCAAGAATGGTCCATCACCCAAAGGACATCTAGCCAACTTGACACAACTGTGGGAAGCATTGGAGTCAACATGACACCTTGTAGAGTCCATGCCCCGACAAATTGAGGCTGTTCTGAGGGCAAAAGGGAGGGTGCAACTCAATATTAGGAAGGTGTTTCTAATGTTTGGTATACTCAGTGCATATGTTTGTGTACACTGTACACACTGCAGTGGACGTGTTTACTAGCCTAGAAGTCCCGACAAGAATAGTAAACTAACAAAAAAGTTGACTAACTGGGGGCATTTTGTTAGTCAAATGATATTTCTAGGGAGTTTAAGGTTACGTTTAGAATTAGTGTTGGGGTTAGAATTAGGTTTAGGAGCTATGGTTAGGGTTAGGTTTTGGGTTAGGGAAAAATTGTATTTTGAATGGGAATGAATGTTGTGTTCCCACAAGGGGGTTGTGTGTGTGTGGGTTAGTGCGTGTGTGGGTGCTAGGAACACATTGGGATACATGACTTTACTGTAATAGAGAAGTTAACCTTTCCAACGATACCCTTTTTATGTCTCAACTACTCAAATTTCATGCAGAGCAGACACCACTACAACGGGAGTAACAATGAACATTGATTCTGGAAAATTAATGCGGTACCGTTAGCAGCATTTTAGCCAAAGACTTAAACTAGCTGTCTAGTCTGTGTTTTATAAATGTGCAATGAGTATACAATTATATAAGGAATTGGCAACTCGTTCTCACTCTGAGAAATAAGGTAGGCCATTTGATTTTAACATCTAAACAAAGTGGACAGGCTAGCATACTGTTCAAACAATTGGAGACGGACAGAAGGGTGTGTTCATAACTAGCAAATAGATCCAAGTTGGCTAAACTTGAAATGTAAATATTAGATGGCTACTCACTAGCATGTGGGCTTTTCTATAATGCCTGCTACAAGAAGTTAGCCATTATTAGTGAATGTGCATTATGCATGGGTTCTGGTTACATTTGTAACAAAAAGTGCATTTCCATAGACAGACTTGAAAGCCAGATCAGTGATTATTGCAATAAAGCAGGTAAAACTATATTGATAAAATAATTTAATTATTAGTGGGTCTTATGGTTGAAGGCTTATATTTAGCCTAGGTATAACTTCACAAGCCCTGAATTCATTAGATTATTGCTGACTGCAGTATATTTGACCTTTAAATTGTACAACAAAGCTTATTTAGAGAAACAATTTTTTTAAATGGAGATATCGTGAATCATCCATAAATGTGAAAAAAATCTAGATATAATTTTACCGCCCAGCCCTAGTGTGTGTGTGTGTGTGTGTGTGTGTGTGTGTGTGTGTGTGTGTGTGTGTGTGTGTGTGTGTGTGCATCTGCACCTAAACATCTACAACTCATCTGTGAATGTTGTGTGTGGAGCAGCACCTTGAGCAGATGATCTCCTGTGAGCTTTGTGCTGTGGGCAGCTCTTTGAACAGGTTGTTGGAGAGGTCTAGGGTCTGGAGCTGTATGAGCCCCCAGGGAACCACGGAGGGCAGGGTGCTGAGGCTGTTACAGGACAGGTCCAGGTGGGAGATACGGGACGACACGTCCATGAACCAGTCCAGCTCCAACCACGGCAGCTTCAGACCTGACCAACGGCCACATAGTAGCTAGAGGGGGAGTGAGAAAACACAACATGTTGGCTGACATTTTCATAGTGCACAACACACAGACAGCGTCTGACCTGACCGACGCACTGGGGAAAGCATAACACATTCACAGAGAGAGAGAGAGACACACACACATAAATACAGATACACACACAATTCCCCTCAATCACCTTTTCTCCTGCTGGTCCTGTGTGTGTGTCTGCTTCTTCTACCAGTCGTTGTTCAAGGAGCAGTCTGCTGAAGGCAGGATAATCCATCAGGGTGTAGGAGGAGAACCCAGCACCATTCTGCAGCAGGAAACTAGCTATGTCCTCATTACCTAGACACAACACAGTTAGATATCTGGATGTTCTGTAATGTTGCTCCTCCTGAACAGACCCCTGGTCTAAGATAACAGGAAGTGTTCCTCAGCTCTCCATCAATAGGCCCGGAGTAGGGTGAAGTTGCTCATAGACACTGATTTTGGGTCAGTTTAGCATTTTCCCCTCTAATGGTTAAGCGTATGATTGGGGGAGGGGAAGCTGATCCTAGATCTTAATGACCAGAATAAGGAAGTGAGTTGGATCGGAGGTGGAATCCGAGACACAGAGCAGAGTAGGAGGAAATCCCCGTCTGCTGTTGTCAGCCTGACAACACACCACAGTAGGAATGAATGTCTAAGTCTAACATTTGTTCCAAAGTGGCTAATATGTAAGCGTACATAAAATCTAATCAAATTCTATTGGTTGCATACACATATTTAGCAGATGTTATTGCGGGTGTAGCGAAATGCTGGTGTTCCTAGCTCCAACAGTGCAGTAATATCTAATAACGTGAGAAGTAACATACGTGTAAAAGCATCTTATAGTGCAAGCTTCTATACTTCTCTACTTTTGTGTGAGGCGTGTGTGTGTGTGGCTTATGTGTGAGGTATTTGTGGACTGTGTGCCTTTGTGTGTGTGTGTGTGTATGTGTGGCGTATGTGTGCATATGTACAGTACATGTGTGCATACGTACAGTACATGTGTACTGTGTGTGTCTTGCAGTCTACCTGCGCGTGCAGCAGCATAGAGAGGCAGCCCCGTGATGACAGCAAACTCCTCGTTGTGGATGGCACAGTCCTCAGCGTCAGCATGGTAACCCTGCACCAACATTCTAACCACCTCCAGGTGACCCTGTTGGCACGCCGACACCAACATCCAGTTCAGCAGATCTCTGTGGACACACGGACCTGAGAGAGACATGCAATCTGTTTATCATCTATTAACTATGACTAACACACACACACACACACACACACACAGACAGACCCCCCACCCACCCACCCACTTTCAAAACAATTCATGCAATCTGTTACTATCTATTAACTACTACAACTACACACAGGTGGAAAATATCTCACATGCACGCACAACATTGTCACCTGGTACTGAGTCGAGCAGCTCTCTGACCAGGCTGACATGTCCATAGTGGGCAGCAAGGACGGCGGGGTTTCCCTCCGATGGCTCCAGGGGCAGGGGCACACGGGCCTCATGGAGGAGGTAACTTACACTCTCCGCATCACCATGCTGGGTGGCCACACACAGGAGACGCAGCTGAGGAAGGGACGGGGACAGGACAGGGAGGGAATAGGACAAGTTAGTATTATAGAAGACAGTCAAGTTTTGTTCAAGTCCACCTCTCCCATAGCCTCCACCTTAGGAGTGCTGTAGCCAACTCTTCGATCATTGTCATGCCATACAGTTGGGAGCAGGGGGCAATTTAATTTCAATCACAGTCAATCCAGGAAGTACACTAGCATTCCAATTCCCATTCCCTTCAATGTTTTTCAATGAGGAACATTTGGAATTGGAATTTGGTGTACTTTCTGAATTGATTGGAATTGATATGGAATTGAACCCAACCCTGGTTGGGAGCATTTAAAAGTTACCATGTACTGCAGCCAGTGTTGCCAATTTAGCAATTTTGTCGCTATATTTAGCTAGTTTTCCAGCTGCCTTTTGGGGAGTTTTGACACCAAGGGTTTCTATAGTTTTGATAGTATTTAGCGACTTTTCCCACTCAATTCTGCCGCAAGTTGGTGCTGTGACGTCGTCGCAGCAATGGCAAAATGTCATCTAGCGACAAATCAAGGAGCTAATTCTCACTGAAAATGTGTTGGTAACACTGACTGCAGCCAGGTAAAAACATGAGCTTCAAAGTTGATGTAACAGCACTATCAGGTGGGCAATCAACGATGTACGACCAATAGAAGAGTTGGTCACAGCACATCCAGTATGGAACGAGGCTACCTCTACAACACCTGGATAAGGTGTCAGTGCTTGGCTGAAATAGAATTAGGGCGGTCCCCGACAAAGAAAGTTGTCTGTTCCAATCGATTCGCCAACATTTTTAGATGTGTATTTTTCCATATATAGACACACCCTATGTGTTTTAATAAAATAAACTATATGTATTGAGCTTGTCTGATGCTTTAAGCTTCCGGTTTGATGAAATAAGACAAATGCCTCAAGAGGGTGCCAGAGATCTAGATAACCAGAAGAAAAAAACTTTAACCTGACCCAACTATTCTCCTTCCGCTCCTGCTGGCTTTCGCAGATTCTGCCATTACTCTCTTGAAGTTGCCGGTAATAGGCTACAGGAGGAGTAGGCAACCTTTCTCATGTGGAATGCCAATTTATCTTACCATTCCTACCGATCTGCGTGCCAGTTATGGTTTTCATTTGCACATTTTTGTGAAACAGTTTCATTTAATTTAAAATAACGTCTTCATATCTCAAAATCATTGTCATGTGGTTAATCAAAATTCTATCCAAATGAAAATTATACAAACCTAAAAAGTAACTTCTATTGCCATCGCCAACTATGTAAAAATAGCCTACATAAAGCCAACAAATAAAAACATTGCACCCTGCAGGTAGAAAATATCCTCATAAAAATAAATATCCTATAAATCACTTGGCTACACATGGCCTGTCTGAAACGAACTTGAAACATTGTATCAACTATTAACTTGGGTCTGGCCCAAAGCTTGGGCTAGCAAACTTGCAACATTGTATAAAATATTCTGGGCCCTCAGAGTTTCCCTCGGGACAGACACAGCTGTAGGCTATTTTCGCAAGGGATTAGAAGCAGTGCTTGACTAGGGCAGGAACTCACAAGAACCTCAAATTTGCTACTGCTTGAGCTCCTGTTCCTCTTATAGAATATTAGCTCAAAAGTATTATGGAGCTCATGCACCTAAATATAAACAGTACCAGCACCCAAAATGAGTACCGGAATCTTTTTCAGTCCAAGTCAAGCACTGATAAGAAGTTATCAGGTAGGCCCTATGTTATAACGTTTCCACTGGATCAGAGCGTGACATTTTTCCCTTTCACGCTGAGTAGTTATCGAAAGGGAGAGAGCTGGAAAGATTTTTTCAAATACATTGAGGAACTATTGTAATTCTCAATGGATGTAAAAACAGACTTTGTTTGCTTGCTGTTTGAGGTGAAGAAAACATTACTTTGAGAAGCTCCACAGGTCATTAGTGGTGGTGCGTTAAGCCAATCAGAAATACTATCAGATCCCCAAATGGGCACATTTATATACATTTGCATGCCGGCCAGGTAGCCTATTGTCCTACTTCTAGCGTGCGCGTCCTTACTCAACACTGACAGGAGCGCTCGAAACAAAATACAATTACTAAATAGACAAAACTCATAAATGGAATGAAATAAACCAAAACATGTTTCTTACAAGTGTAGCATAGGCTGTGCACACTGCAAACAATGTACAAATAAAGAAAAACCCTTGAATGAGTAGGTGTGTCCAAACCTTTGACTGGTAGTGTGTGTGTGTGTATATATATATATATATATATATATATATATATATATATATATATATATATATATATATATATATATATATATATACATATATACATACATACATACAGTGGGGAGAACAAGTATTTGATACACTGCCGATTTTGCAGGTTTTCCTACTTACAAAGCATGTAGAGGTCTGTCATTTTTATCATAGGTACACTTCAACTGTGAGAGACGGAATCTAAAACAAGAATCCAGAAAATCACATTGTATGATTTTTAAGTAATTCATTTGCATTTTATTGCATGACATAAGTATTTGATACATCAGAAAAGCAGAACTTAATATTTGGTACAGAAACCTTTGTTTGCAATTACAGAGATCATACGTTTCCTGTAGGTCTTGACCAGGTTTGCACACACTGCAGCAGGGATTTTGGCCCACTCCTCCATACAGACCATCTCCAGATTCTTCAGGTTTCGGGGCTGTCGCTGGGCATTACGGACTTTCAGCTCCCTCCAAAGATTTTCTATCGGGTTCAGGTCTGGAGACTGGCTAGGCCACTCCAGGACCTTGAGATGCTTCTTACGGAGCCACTCCTTAGTTGCCCTGGCTGTGTGTTTTGGGTCGTTGTCATGATGGAAGACCCAGCCATGACCCATCTTCAATGCTCTTACTGATGGAAGGAGGTTATTGGCCAAGATCTCGCGATACATGGCCCCATCCATCCTCCCCTCAATACGGAACAGTCCTGTCCCCTTTGCAGAAAAGCATCCCCAAAGAATGATGTTTCCACCTCCATGCTTCACGGTTGGGATGGTGTTCTTGGGGTTGTACTCATCCTTCTTCTTCCCCCAAACACGGCGAGTGGAGTCTATTTTTGTCTCATCAGACCACATGACCTTCTCCCATTCCTCCTCTGGATCATCCAGATGGTCATTGGCAAACTTCAGACGGGCCTGGACATTCGCTGGCTTGAGCAGGGGGACCTTGCGTGCGCTGCAGGATTTTAATCCATGACGGCGTAGTGTGTTACTAATGGTTCTCTTTGAGACTGTGGTCCCAGCTCTCTTCAGGTCATTGACCAGGTCCTGCCGTGTAGTTCTGGGCTGATCCCTCACCTTCCTCATGATCATTGATGCCCCACGAGGTGAGATCTTGCATGGAGCCCCAGACCGAGGGTGATTGACCGTCATCTTGAACTTCTTCCATTTTCTAATAATTGCGCCAACAGTTGTTGCCTTCTCACCAAGCTGCTTGCCTATTGTCCTGTAGCCCATCCCAGCCTTGTGCAGGTCTACAATTTTATCCCTGATGTCCTTACACAGCTCGCTGGTCTTGGCCATTGTGGAGAGGTTGGAGTCTGTTTGATTGAGTGTGTGGACAGGTGTCTTTTATACAGGTAACGAGTTCAAACAGGTGCAGTTAATACAAATAATGAGTGGAGAACCTGGAGGGCTTCTTAAAGAAAAACTAACAGGGCTGTGAGAGCCGGAATTCTTACTGGTTGGTAGGTGATCAAATACTTAAGTCGTGCAATAAAATGCAAATTAATTACTTAAAAATCATACAATGTGACTTTCTGGATTTGTCTTAGATTCCGTCTCTCACAGTTGAAGTGTACCTATGATAAAAATTACAGACCTCTACATGCTTTGTAAGTAGGAAAACTTGCAAAATCGGCAGTGTATCAAATACTTGTTCTCCCCACTGTGTGTGTGTGTATATATATATATATATATATATATATATATATATATATATATATATTAGTTCCAGCTAGCTGCAACTAAATGGACGCTGTGGTCTGGCTAATCATCCTGAGCTAGGCCCATCTCCCGGCTATCTACCTCTCTGTCAACCGGACGGGACCACCTAGTGTTGACACGGAGCCCCGCCGATCCTACACGACTTGTCTGCCGACGAAATCGTCTGATGTGGTTACGACGACGTCGACCACGAAGATTCCATCTGCTAGCACCGGCCCGCTAGCACACGCTAGCCGTGGCGTCTTACTTGCTAATGCTTTAGCAGCCTCCGAACTATCCTATTGCTGTTCACCGGACCTTATGATAACTCAGCTATACAGCTGATGTCTGCTGGACTGTTCCTTTTTACGGTACTACATCCTGTTTATGTTTAGCCTCAGCCCAAACATGGTTAGCTTATTGTTGTTTCGGTTATTTCTAATTGTACTATTTCCCTGTAGATAACCCAGCCCAGCTAAACCTGCCTTAGATAGCTCCTTTGTCCCACCCCCCATACACGCAGAGACCGACTCAATTGGTGCCTCTAGTGATACTATCTCTTTCATTGTTACCCAACGCTTAGGTTTACCCCCACTTTACTCATATCCTTCCATATCCTTGTCTGTACATAATGCCCTGAATCTTTTCTACAACACCCGAAATCTGCCCCCCTTTATTCTATGTACCCAACGCACTAGAAGACCAGTTCTTAAAGCCTTTAGCCGTATCCTTATTCTAGTCCTCCTCTGTTCCTCTGGTGATGTAGAGGCTAACCCAGGCCCTGCAGCCCTCAGTATCACTCCTACTCCACAGGCGCTATCATTTGCTGACTTCTGTAATCACAAAAGTATTGGTTTCTTGCACATAAATATCAGAAGTCTACTTCCTAAGTTTGAGTTATTCACTGCGTTAGCACACTCCGCCAACCCTGATGTTCTAGCAGTGTCTGAATCCTGGCTCAGGAAGGCCACCAAAAATTCTGAAATTTCCATCCCCAACTATAACATTTTTCGTCTAGATAGAACTGCCAAAGGGTGTGGAGTTGCAATCTACTGTAGAGATAGCCTGCAGATCTCTATCATACTATCCAGGTCTGTGCCCAAACAGTTTGAGCTTCTACTTCTAAAAATCCACCTTTCCAGAAATAAGTCTCTCACTGTTGCCGCTTGCTACAGACCCCCCTCAGCCCCCAGATGTGCCCTGGACACCATATGTGAATTGATTGCCCCCCATTTATCCTCAGAGTTCGTACTGCTTGGTGACCTAAATTGGGATATGCTTAATACCCCGGCCATCCTACAATCCAAACTAGATGCCCTCAACCTCACGCAAATTATCAACGAACCTACCAGGTACAACCCTAAATCCGTAAACATGGGTACCCTCATAGATATCATCCTGACTAACATACCCTCTAAATACACCTCAGCTGTCTTCAACCAGGATCTCAGCGATCACTGCCTTATTGCCTGCGTCCGTAACGGGTCCGCGGTCAAACGACAACGCCTCATCACTGTCAAACGCTCCCTAAAACACTTTAGCGAGCAGGCCTTCCTAATTGACCTGGCCCAGGTATCCTGGATGGATATAGATCTCATTCCGTCAGTAGAGGATGCCTGGTTGTTCCTTAAAAGTAATTTCCTCTCAATCTTAAATAAACATGCCCCATTCAAAAAATACAGAACTAAGAACCGATATAGCCCCTGGTTCTCCTCAGACTTGACTGCCCTTGACCAGCACAAAAACATCCTGTGGCGTACTGCATTAGCATCAAATAGCCCCCGCGATATGCAACTTTTCAGGGAAGTTAGGAGCCAATATACACAAGCAGTCAGGAAAGCAAAGGCAAACTTTTTCAAACAGAAATGTGCATCCTGTAGCACTAACTCCAAAAAGTTTTGGGACACTGTAAAGTCCATGGAGAATAAGAGCACTTCCTCCCAGTTGCCCACTGCACTGAGGCTAGGAAACACTATCACCACCGATAAATCTACAATAATCGAGAATTTCAAAAAGCATTTTGCTACAGCTGGCCATGCTTTCCATCTGGCTACCACTACCCCGGCCACCAACTCTGCACCCTCCGCTGAAACTTGCCCATGCCCCCCCCGCTTCTCCTTCACACAAATTCAGACAGCTGACGTTTTGAAAGAGCTGCAAAATCTGGACCCCTACAAATCAGCTGGGCTAGACAATCTGGACCCTTTCTTTCTAAAACTAGCCACCAAATTGTCGCAACCCCTATTACTAGTCTGTTCAACCTCTCTTTCATAACGTCTGAGATCCCCAGAGATTGGAAAGCTGCCGCGGTCATCCCCCTCTTCAAAGGGGGTGACACTCTAGATCCAAACTGCTACAGACCTATATCCATCCTGCCCTGCCTTTCGAAAGTATTTGAAAGCCAAGTTAACAAACAGATCATCGACCATTTCGAATACCACCGTACCTTCTCTGCTATGCAATCCGGTTTCCGAGCTGGTCATGGGTGCACTTCAGCCACGCTCAAGGTCCTAAACGATATTATAACCGCGATTGATAATAGACAGTACTGTGCAGCCGTCTTCATCGACCTGGCCAAGGCTTTCGACTCTGTCAACCACCGCATTCTTATTGGCAGACTAAATAGCCTTGGTTTCTCAAATGACTGCCTCGCCTGGTTCACCAACTACTTCTCAGATAGAGTTCAGTGTGTCAAATCGGAGGGCCTGTTGTCTGGACCTATGGCAGTCTCTATGGGGGTGCCACAGGGTTCAATTCTTGGGCCGACACTGTGTGTTCTCCGTGTATATCAATGATGTCGCTCTTGCTGCTGGTGACTCTCAGATCCACCTCTATGCAGACGACACCATTTTGTATACATCTGGCCCTTCATTGGACACTGTGTTAACAAACCTCCAAACGAGCTTCAATGCCATACAACACTCCTTCAGTAGCCTCCAACTGCTCTTAAACACTAGTAAAACTAAATGCATGCTTTTCAATCGGACGCTGCTGGCACCCGCCCACCCGACTAGAATCACCACTCTCGACGGGTCTGACCTAGAGTATGTGGACAACTACAAATACCTAGGTGTCTGGTTAGACTGTAAACTCTCCTTCCAGACTCATATAAAGATTATCCAATCCAAAGTTAAATCTAGAATCGGCTTCCTATTTCGCAACAAAGCCTCCTTCACTCATGCTGCCAAACATGCCCTCGTAAAACTGACTATCCTACCGATCCTTGACTTCGGCGATGTCATTTACAAAATAGCCTCCAACACTCTACTCAGCAAATTGGATGTAGTCTATCACAGTGCCATCCGTTTTGTCTCCAAAGCCCCATACACTACCCACCACTGTGACCTGTACGCTCTTGTTGGCTGGTCCTCACTACATGTTCGTCGTCAAACCCACTGGCTCCAGGCCATCTATAAATCACTGCTAGGCAAATCCCCGCCTTATCTTAGCTCATTGGTCACCATAGCAGCACCCACCCGTAGTCTGCGCTCCAGCAGGTATATCTCACTGGTCATTCCCAAAGCCAACACCTCCTTTGGCCGCCATTCCTTCCAGTTCTCTGCTGCCAATGACTGGAACGAATTGAAAAAAATCTCTGAAGCTGGAGACTCTTATCTCCCTCACTAACTTTAAGCATCAGTTGTCAGAGCACCTTACCGATCACTGCACCTGTACACAGCCCATCTGAAATTAGCCCACCCAACTACCTCATCCCTATATTGTTATTTATTTTGCTATTTTGCACCCCAGTATCTCTATTTGCACATAATCTCTTGCACATCTAGCATTCCAGTGTTAATACTATTGTAATTATTTTGCACTATAGCCTATTTATTGCCTTACCTCCATAACTTGCTACATTTGCACACACTGTATATATATTTTCTGTTGTATTTTTGACTTTATGTTTTTTACCCCATATGTAACTCTGTGTTGTTTTTATCGCACTGCTTTGCTTTATCTTGGCCAGGTCGCAGTTGTAAATGAGAACTTGATCTCAACTGGCTTACCTGGTTAAATAAAGGTGGAAAAAAAATAAAAAATAATAATAATAATAAAAAATATATATATTTATATACACACATACATACACACACACACACACACACACACACACACACACACACACACAGTGGAAAGTATTTAGTCAGCCACCAATTGTGCAAGTTCTCCCACTTAAAAGATGAGGCCTGTCATTTTCATCATAGGTACACGTCAACTATGACAGACAAATTGAGAGAAAAAAACATGAAAATCACATTGTAGGATTTTTACTGAATTTATTTGCAAATTATGGTGGAAAATAAGTATTTGGTCACCTACAAACAAGCAAGATTTCTGGCTCTCACAGACCTGTAACTTCTTCTTTAAGAGGCTCCTCTGTCCTCCACTCGTTACCTGTATTAATGGCACCTGTTTGAACTTGTTATCAATATAAAAGGCACCTGTCCACAACCTCAAACAGTCACACTCCAAACTCCACTATGGCCAAGACCAAAGAGCTGTCAAGCGACAGCCCCAAAACATCACTGCTCTAGAGATCTGCATGGAGGAATGGGCCAAAATACCAGCAACAGTGTGTGAAAACCTTGTGAAGACTTACAGAAAACGTTTGACCTGTGTCATTGCCAACAAAGGGTATATAACAAAGTATTGAGAAACTTTTGTTATTGACCAAATACTTATTTTCCACCATAATTTTCAAATAAATTCATTAAAAATCCTACAATGTGATTTTCTGGAAAAAAAATTCTCATTTTGTCTGTCATAGTTGACGTGTACCTATGATGAAAATTACAGGCCTCTCATCTTTTTAAGTGGGAGAACTTGCACAATTGGTGGCTGACTAAATACTTTTTTTCCCCACTGTGTATATATATATATATATATATATATATATATACACACACACATATATACACACACATACATACATACATACATACATACATACTACCAGCCAAAAGTTTGGACACACCGACTCATTCAAGGGTTTTTCTTTATTTTTACATTGTAGAATAATAGTGAAGACATCAAAACTATGAAATAACACATATGGAATCATGTAGTAACGCAAAAAAGTGTTAAACAAATCAATATATATTTTATATTCAAATAGCCACCCTTTGCCTTGATGACAGCTTTGCACACTCTTGGCATTCTCTTAACTAGCTTCATGAGGTAGTCACCTGGAAAGCATTTCAATTAACAGGTGTGCCTTGTTAAAAGTTAATTTGTGGAATTTCTTTCCTTCTTAATGCGTTTGAGCCAATCAGTTGTGTTGTGACAAGGTGGGGGTATACAGAAGATAGCCCTATTTGGTAAAAGACCAAGTCCATATTTTGGCAAGAACAGCTCAAATATTCAAAGAGAAACGACAGTCCATCATTACATTAAGACATGAAGGTCAGTCAAGCCGGAAAATGTGAAGAATTTGTGAAACTGGCTCTCATGAGGACCGCCACAGGAAAGGAAGACCCAGAGTTACCTCTGCTGCAGAGGATAAGTTCATTAGAGTTACCAGTCTCAGAAATTGCAGTCCAAATAAGTGCTTCACAGAGTTCAAGTAACAGACATCTCAACATCAACTGTTCAGAGGAGACTGTGAATCAGGCCTTCATGGTCGAATTGCTGCAAAGAAACCACTACCAAAGGACACCAATAAGAAGAAGAGACTTGCTTGGGCCAAGAAACGCGAGCAATGGACATTAGACTGGTGGAAATCTGTCCTTTGGTCTGGAGTCCAAATTGAGATTTTTGGTTCCAGACGCTGTTTCTTTGTGAGACGCAGTGTAGGTGAACGGATGATATCCGCGTGTGTAGTTACCACCTGAAGCATGGAGGAGGTGGTGTGATGGTGCTTTGCTGGTGACACTGTCTGTTATTTATTTAGAATTCAAGGCACACTTAACCAGCCACAGCATTCTGCAGTGATACGCCATCCCATCTGGTTTGGGCTTAGTGGGACAATCATTTGTTTTTCAACAGGACAATGACCCAACACACCTCCAGGCTGTGTAAGGGCTATTTGACCAAGAAGGAGAATGATGGCGTGCTGCATCAGATGACCTGGCCTCCACAATCCCCTGACCTCAACACAATTGAGATGGTTTGGGATGAGTTGGACCGCATGAGCGAAGGAAAAGCTGCCAACAAGTGCTCAGCATATGTGGGAACACCTTCAAGACTGTTGGAAAAGCATTCCAGGTGAAGCTGGTTGAGAGAATGCCAAGAGTGTGCAAAGCTGTCATCAAGGCAAAGGGTGGCTACTTTGAAGAAACTCAAATATAAAATATATTTTGATTTGTTTAACACTTTTTTGGTTACTATATGATTCCATGTGTGTTATTTCATAGTTTTGATGTCTTCACTATTATTCTACAGCGTAGAAAATAGTAAAAATAAAGAAAAACCCTTGAATGAGTAGGTGTTCTAAAACTTTTGACCGGTAGTGTATATTATTGTATATATAATTATATATATAGAAATCGACTAATTGGGGTTAGCCTAAATAGAATACTGTGCTCACTGACTGTTGTTCTCTAGGACCAGAGTTGGACCTTGTCTCTGTTCTCTTACCACAGATACCACAGACAATTCCAATGCTGAACATTGTGATTGCATTGTAGGCAAGCACTGGATGGCAGTGTAACTGTTTGAAGTTTTGATATACAGTAACTGTTTCAACTGACTGAATACTTTTGGTTCCTTTAGGCACCATGCAGTCTGCACACTGTTGTGTTGCCCTACTTCTTACTTAATTAAAGGCTTTTAAGCACTGGAGAGAGTCGCCAAGCTGCTTTCAAGCACACAGACCTAGTTCATCTATAATTCTTGGTTACCACTGGCCGACATAAGTTCATGTTGTGAAGCCTAAAAGTAGCAGTATGAGTCAAGCATAGGGGTATTTTTAGGGTACGAGAACAGAATCAATGTAAATAAAAAACAGTTCTCCTTTTTCAATCTGACACAATAGTTTTTTTTAGGCAGAGGAATGTAACATTATCTCCATTACCCCAGTCAACCTGTATTACCAGTTCTCAGGGACATGGCACTAGCTGGGTCGTGTTCAGTAGCGAGAAAACGTCTTGAAACGGAGTGAAACCTGGAGGTACTAGCTGAACTCGTCGATAATAGCCGGAACATATGCTGGTGTGTCAAGTGTTAAGATACAGTGAGCTCCACATCAAATCTATTCCTGAATGACAGGAAGACCAGCAGATAAAGGTAACCAAGGGCAACACCAAACGCTCTAGGAAAGGAGAAGTGGGTTTGGCAGCATGGGTGTTTGGAACCTACCATATGCACACATACGCACACACGCAAGATTACTGTCGCATTATGATCCATACAGTAATGAGGATCACTGTAATCTACGTAAAGAAGTGATGTGTCGATATAACAGAGCTAATGAAGAAACATAGAATAAGTACTTTAATTGGTTCTGTATTGAAGGGAGTATTTTAGTGCTAATGGAAGTCAAGAGAGAGAAAGACTGAACTAGGCCAGTTGTCTCCTGACACTGTCTGGCAGACTGGATCCACTCCAAAACAACAAGCGCAGCACGCCCACTCTCACTAGCATCAAATATCAACAAACTATCACATAACTAGGATACCACTCAGAGAACACACACACATTCACACAAACATCACACACAGTCTTTATATCACACCCGTATCAAACATCAACAACATCAAATTAAACATTTAAACACACACACACAACAGTACAGGACCAAGTGAAACCCACAGACACGTCACACTGTAGGAGTGTTGCTGTCTTTCTGTGAAGGCAGTGGTGTTGCAACATGAGGGCTGTAGGTCTGAGCAACACCATACGACGATGCAGCCTTACACATCTCTTATCCGGTCACACGCGCACAGTGACATGGAAATACACACAGACACACACCATGTAAATGAATGTAAACATGTTGTTGTGCCACACCAGGAGCATACAGCACATTAGATGGTTACAGTCACACCAAAACAATCTCTGTAGCACACTTCACACATTATGCAGCACATATCTACATTAGGCTATAAAAACAATGGACTCATGGCAAACACTCTGATTTAGTGTGTGTGTGTGTGTGTGTGTGTGTGTATATGTATATGTGTGTGTGTATATGTGCCACTGCTTATGTGCGACATTGTGCATGTGTGAGGGTGTCAAGGTGTACGTGCGACAGATCTGTCTCGGATTTTGTGTGCGCGCATGTGTGTATTTCTGTCTCTCTCCGTTCCACTCACCCCCCTCCAGCCGAGGACTAGCCGCGCCTTACACTCCACACAGCAGGCTTGCTGGATCAGCTCCCGGGCCTTCCTGCCCTCCCCTTCCCCCGTACGCTGCCTGGATGTTCTCCAGGGTTGGAGACGGACCCAGAGAGGAGGCTCCACCGCTGCCCATCGCAGACACCTTGGCTCCCATGTCCTCCACCGCCAAAGAACCTGGGGAGAGGTGAGGGGGACAGAGGAGATCAGATGAGGACAGAGGAGGACAGAAAACAACAGAATAGAAGAGAGGAGAAGACAGAGAAGAGAGGAGGAAGACAGAAGAGAGGAGAAGACAGAGAAGAGAGAAGAAGACAGAGAAGAGAGGAGAAGACAGAGAAGACAGAGAAGAGAGGAGAAGACAGGAGGAGGAGGAGAAGACAGAGGAGAGGATAAGACAGAGAAGAGAGGATAAGACGAGAAGAGAGGAGAAGACAGGAGAAGACACAGAAGAGAGGAGAAGACAGAGAAGAGAGGAGAAGACAGAGGAGGGAGGAGAAGACAGAGGAGAGGATAAGACAGAGAGGGAGAGGAGAAGACAGAGAAGAGGAAGACAGAAGAAGACAGAAGAGAGGAGAAATAGAACATACCTCCATTAGATCAGACCAGCTGCAGTTTAACACAGTCTAACACAGTAACAGAGTATTGGGGGAGCAGGCGTGTGCAGAGCACCCGGTGTGCGAGTAAGAAATAGGTCACCCTGCTAAAGAATGCCACTCTCTCTCTCACCAGGAGCAAGCTCTAAAGACTACGTGGTTACCAGGCAGGACTGGAAACATAGTCTACCTGTTCTCTGGATACTGGACTAGTGTCGGAGGTTGGAGCGAACACATACACACTCACACAAACAGACACACACACAATAAGAAGCTCTCATTTTCGGTCCAAACGTCAGTTTGCACAAATGAATAAACCCCAGGTTTATCATCCTTTGGAAAGAGTGAACTGATATCTCAATACAGATCAGTATTACTTAACTTCAGTGGTTTCAGTGTGGTAACAATGCCTGCAAGTCATCAACCAAAGCTTTTGAACGGGTGGTAAATCCTACATAGATGCTCAGAAGCTCCAATTGAACATCAATTGAGTATGCTGGTCTTCTTACACACAGTGGGACATCTCCAGTATATATAGTCAGTGATCGATCCGATTAGTGACTTTAAAGGCCTTGCATGGATCGTGTTAATTAGGCTCCAAACAGAAGAAAACAGACTGAAACAGAGAGGGACTACCTGGACTTGTCCAATAAGAAACACTATTTTCCCCCCCATTGTGTGCCCTAAAATACACAACCCTGGATTGGTTTTAATCCACTTACAACACAACAGCGAAGTACTCATCAAGTTTGATGAAGGGTCGTTAATCTACCAATGGGATGACACTTTTTCCCAACATAAAGTATTTGTTCCCCTGCTGATTTTGTCAGTTTGCCCACTGACAAAGACATGATCAGTCTGTAATTTTAAAGGTAGGTTTAATTGAACAGTGAGAGAGAATAACAACAGAAAAATCGAGAAAAACACATGTCAAAAATGTTATAAATTGATTTTCATTTTAATGAGGGAAATAAGTATTTGACCCCTCTGCAAACCTGACTTAGTACTTGGTGGCAAAACCCTTGTTGGCAATCACAGAGGTCAAACGTTTCTTGTAGTTGGCCACCAGGTTTGCACACATCTCAGGAGGATTTTGTCCCACTCCTCTTTGCAGATCTTCTCCAAGTCATTAAGGTTTTGAGGCTGACGTTTGGCAACTCGAACCTTCAGCTCCCTCCACAGATTTTCTATGGGATTAAGATCTGGAGACTGGCTAGGCCACTCCAGGACATTAATGTTGCCTTGCCGTGTGTTGTGGGTCATTGTCATGCTGGAATACCCAGCCACGACCCATTTTCAATGCCCTGGCTGAGGAAGGGGAGGTTCTTACCCAAGATTTGACGGTACATGGCCCCGTCCATCGTCCCTTTGATGCGGTGAAGTTGTCCTGTCCCCTTAGCAGAAAAACACCCCCAAAAACACCCCCAAAGCACCTCTTTAAGGAATACCTGGGATAGGATAAAGTAATCCTTCTACCCCCCCTTACCCCAACCCAAAAAAAGAAAAGAAAAAAAAAAACATTGTAAAGTGGTGATCCCACTGGCTATAAGGTGAATGCACCTATTTGTAAGTCGCTCTGGATAAGAGCGTCTGCTAAATGACGTAAATGTAATGTAAATGTAATGTTTCCACCTCCATGTTTGACGGTGGGGATGGTGTTCTTGGGGGTCATAGGCAGCATTCCTCCTCCTCCAAACCGGCGAGTTGAGTTGATGCCAAAAAGAGCTCTATTTTGGTCTCATCTGACCACAACACTTTCACCCAGTTCTCCTCTGAATCATTCAGATGTTCATTGGCAAACGGGCCTGAATATGTGCTTTCTTGAGCAGGGGGGACCTTGCGGGCGCTGCAGGATTTCAGTCCTTCACGGCATAGTGTGTTACCAATTGTTTTCTTGGTGACTATGGTCCCAGCTGCCTTGAGATCATTGACAAGATCCTCCCGTGTAGTTCTGGGCTGATTCCTCACCGTTCTCATGATCATTGCAACTCCACGAGGTGAGATCTTGCATGGAGCCCCCAGGCCGGGGAGATTGACAGTTATTTTGTGTTTCTTCCATTTTGCGAATAATCGCACCAATTGTTGTCACCTTCTCACCAAGCTGCTTGGCGATGGTCTTGTAGCCCATTCCAGCCTTGTGTAGGTCTACAATCTTTCCCTGACATCCTTGGAGAGCTCTTTGGTCTTGGCCATGGTGGAGAGTTTGGAATCTGATTGATTTCTTCTGTGGACAGTGTCTTTTATACAGGTAACAAGCTGTGATTAGGAGCACTCCCTTTAAGAGTGTGCTCTAATCTCAACTCGTTACCTGTATAAAAGACACCTGGAGCCAGAAATCTTTCTGATTGAGAGAGGGGGTCAAATACTTATTTCCCTCATTAAAATGCAAATCAATTAATAATTTTTTTTACATATGTTTTTCTGGATTTTGTTGTTGTTATTCTGTCTCTCACTGTTCAAATAAACCTACCATTAAAATTATAGACTGATAATTTCTTTGTCAGTGGGCAAACCGTACAAAATCAGCAGGGGATCAAATACTTTTTTTTTCTCCCTCACTGTACCTATTCCCCACTCTCTTCTCCCTTTCTCCAGAACCTGTGAGGCGGCCACTCCCAATACTTTCTTCAGGCATTGCATTGACAATATCACTTGTCAAAATAGGGTCTTCTTTTCTGGGCTTCTGAGGTTATCTCGAGAAGATCAAATCCTGTATGTGATCTAAGAGAGACTCAGTACATCTGTAGCAATGTCTTTTTCCCTGCAAGCCTGTCTGTCCCTGCAAAAGCCCCGTGTGCCCCTGTAACCATGGGAGTCCCTGTAACCATCTGTGTCCTTGCAAACACGTGTCCCTGTAACCGTGTGTCCTGTAACCGTGTGTCCCCTGTAACCGTGGTGTCCCTGTAACCGTGTCCCTGTAACCGTGTGTCCCTGTAACCGTGTCCCTGTAACCGTGTGTCCCTGTAACCGTGTGTCCCTGTAACCGTGTGTCCCTGTAACCGTGTGTCCCTGTAACCGTGTGTCCCTGTAACCGTGTGTCCCTGCAAACCTGTCTGTCCCTGCAAACCTGTCTGTCCCTGCAAACCTGTCTGTCCCTGCAAACCTGTCGTCCCTGCAACCCCGTGAGTCCCTGTAACCCTGAGTCCCTGTAACCCGTGAGTCCCTGTAACCCCGTGAGTCCCTGTAACCCCGTGAGTCCCTGTAACCCCGTGAGTGCCCGTGAGTCCCTGTAACCCCGTGAGTCCCTGTAACCCCGTGAGTCCCTGTACACCCCGTCCCTGAACCCCGTGAGTCCCTGTAACCCCGTGAGTCCCTGTAACCCTGTGAGTCCCTGTAACCCCGTGAGTCCCTGTAACCTGTAACCATGTTTGTCTGCAAGCCTGTGTCACTGCAAACCTGTGTCCCTGCAATCCTGTGTGTCTCTGTAACCCTGTGGGTCTCTACAGCCCTGAGCATCTCTGCCGCCCTGTGTGTGTGTGTGTGTGTGTGTGTGTGTGTGTGTGTGTGTTAGCACTGATGTGGCTCAGGGCCTGCAGCTGCTATATGGATGTGTAATTAAGATGGTGAGAGTCTGACTGTGCTATAAAGGCTATATTAGAAAGATGGTGAGTCTGACTGGGCTATAAAGGCTATATGAGAAAGATGGTGAGAGTCTGACTGGGCTATAAAGGCTATATGAGAAAGATGGTGAGAGTCTGACTGGGCTATAAAGGCTATAGAGAAAGATGGTGAGAGTCTGACTGGGCTATAAAGGCTATACGTGAGAAAGATGGTGAGAGTCTGACTGGGCTATAAAGGCTATATGAGAAAGATGGTGAGAGTCTGACTGGGCTATAAAGGCTATATGAGAAAGATGGTGAGAGTCTGACTGGGCTATAAAGGCTATATGAGAAAGATGGTGAGTCTGACTGGGCTATAAAGGCTATATGAGAAAGCCAGAGGGACTGTAACCATTAGACCTGCCTGCACCCCATGCGTCAATACCATCCTTTTACTGGCCAGTTTGTGTGAAGAGATCTTGAAGGGCAAAGCAGAGCACAGCACAGAACACGCCACGCAACAAGGATAGTACTCCTCTTTCCTCTTCCTAAATCTGTCCATCTGAGAGACAGAACAAGGAAGAGTGCTCCCCCTCCTAAATCTGTCCATCACCAACAGTAAACAAGCATAGCTACGCTCCTCTCCACCTCCTCCAGCTAAATGTGCTATCAGTGTGGGGAAGTGGAAGTGTTCCATAATATCACATCACAATGTGCGGAATGTTTTCTGATAGGTAAAGATGTAGGCAGACCTATGACGTCATAGATATAGAACGGATATATTATCTGTGTATGACACAATCTGACCCCTTATAGAAACTTACATGTAGGTTAACAAAAAATATGGTAGATTTCCCAAAATTCCCAGTTTTTCCAGAAATCCCTGTTAGAAAGTTTCCCAGAATCAGAAGGGAATAAGCGGGAAATCCTCCGACTAGGATTTCTGGAAAACCTGGGGATTTGGGTAAAGTTTCCTGCATTTTCCAACCCTAGTTACTGGATTGGATATTGGCTCAGTGTCTCAGCTCTACTCTTCATTAAAACTAGAATCTTATTTGATGGAAACTGCCACGTCCCTTTAGCAGCGCCTTCTGTCTACCAAAACCAACTATTGTGTACCTTAGCAGCACCTTCTGTCTACCAAAACCTACTATTGTGTACCTTAGCAGCACCTTCTGTCTACCAAAACCTACTATTGTACCTTAGAAGCACCTGTCTACCAAAACCTACTATTGTGTACCTTAGCAACACCTTCTACCAAAACCTACTATGTGTACCTTAGCAACACCTTCTACCAAAACCTACTATTGTGTACCTTAGCAACACCTTCTCCCAAAACCTACTATTGTGTACCTTAGCAGCACCTGTCTACCAAAACCTACTATTGTGTACCTTAGCAGCAACCTTCTGTCTACCAAAACCTACTATTGTGTACCTTAGCACCTTCTGTCTACCAAAACCTACTATTGTGTAGCCTTAGCAGCACCTTCTGTCTACCAAAACCTACTATTGTTTCCTTAGCGGCACCTTCTACTGTTTGCAAAACCTACTATTAAATTTGCCTTAGCAACACCTTCTACCAAAACCTACTATTTGTATTACCTTAGCAACACCTTCTACCAAAACCTACTATTATGTATCCTTAGCAAGCACCTTCTACCAAAACCTACTATTGTGTACCTTAGCAACACCTTCTGTCTACCAAAACCTACTAATTGTGTACTCTTAGCAGCACCCCTGTCTACAAACCTACTATTGTGTACCTTAGCAGCACCTTCTGTACCAAAACCTACTATTGTGTACCTTAGCGCACCTTCTGTCTACCAAAACATACTATTGTGTACCTTAGCAGCACCTTCTGTCTACTAAAACCTACTATTGTGTACCTTAGAAGCACCTGTCTACCAAAACCTACTATTTGTAACCTTTCAACCTTATATCTACCACTTTGTGTACCTTAGCAACTCCTTCCTGTCTACCAAAACCTACTATTGTGTACCTTACACTTGTCTACCAATATATTGTGTCCAAACACTTCTGCCAAAACCTACTATTGTGTGCCTTAGCAGCGCCTTCTGTCTACAACCTGCTATTTTACCTTAGCCACCTTTCTGTCTACCAAAACCTACTATTGTTGTGCCTTGGCAACACCTTCTACCAAACCTACTATTGTGTACTTGCTTTATTTCTGTCTACAAGGCCTACTATTGTGTGCCTTAGCAGCACCTTCTGCAAGACCTACTATTGTGTGCCTTAGCAACACCTTCTGTCTACCAAGACCTGCTATTTGTGCCTTTGTGGCACCTTCTGTCTACCCAAAACCTACTATTATTGTTTACATTTCTGTCTACCTACTATTGTATTACCTTCCTTCTACCCAATACATCTATATGCCACACCTTCTGTCTACCAAAACCTACTATTGTGTACTTAGCACATAAAATCTATTGTATTCCTTAACCTTCTATCTCCTACTATTTTTTTCGTTCCTTCTGTCCTGCCAAGTGCTTTTGTGCCTTAGCAGCACCTTCTGTCTAATCTAACTATTGTGTACCTTAGGAAGCAGCCCCTGTCTACCAAAACCTACTATTGTGTACCAGAAGCACCTGTCTACCAAACCTAACTATTGTGTACCTTAGCAACACCTTCTGTCTACCAAAACCTACTATTGTGTACCTTAGCAACACCTTCTACCAAACCTACTGTGTACCTTAGCAACACCTTCTACCAAAACCTACTATTGTGTACCTTAGCAACACCTTCTACCAAAACCTGCTATTGTGTACCTTAGCAACACTTTCTGTCTACCAAAACCTGCTATTGTGTACCTTAGCCAGCACCTTCTGTCTGCACCAAAACTACTATTGTGTACCTTAGCAGCACCTTCTGTCTACCAAAACCTACTACAAATTGTGTGCCTTAGCAACACCTTCTGTCTACCAAAACCTGCTTTGGTGTACCTTTTAGCAGCACCTTCATGATCTACCAAAATCTACTATTGTGTACCTTCAGAAACCGAAACAACTTCTATCTACCAAACCTCAGAAGCAAATTCTTGTGTGAACCTTCTTGCCCTTCTGTCTACCAAAACCTACTATTGTGTACCTTAGCAACACCCTGTCTACCAAAACCTGCTATTGTGTACCTTAGCAGCACCTTCTGCTCTACCAAAACCTACATTGTGTACCTTAGCAACACCTTCTGTCTACCAAAACCTGCTATGTGTACCTTAGCAGCACCTTCTGTCTACCACAAAACCTACTATTTGTGTACCTTAGCAACACCTTTTACAATGCAAAACCTGCTATTGTGTACCTTAGCAGCACCTTCTGTCTACCACAAAACCATATGTGTGTACCTTAGCAACACCTTCTGTCTACCAAACCTACATAAAATTTTGTGCCTTGAAACACCTTCTACCAAAACCTGTCTATTGTGTACCTTATGTAGCACCTTCTGCCCACAAACCTACTTGATTGTGTACCACCTTTAGCAGCACACCTTCTCAAAACCTACTATTGTATACCTTAGCTTAACACCTTCTACCAAAACCTACTATTGTGACCTTAAAGCAACACCTTCTGTCTACCAAAACCTACTATTGCCTTGGCAATGCACCTTCTGTCTACAAAAACCTCTTTTTACTTAGCACATCTGCCAAAACCTCTAATGCAGCACCTTCTGTCTACCAAAACCTACTATTGTTCACCTTACAACAACTTCTTCTACCAAGAACCTACTGTTATTTGCCTTAGCAACACCTTCTACCCACCAAACCTACTATTGTGTACCTCACAGCACATTCTGTCTACCAAACCTACTGCACAAATTTCCTTAGCAGCACCTTCTACCAAACCTACTATTGAAAAATGTCCTTAGCAGCACCCCTTCTGTCTCACCAAAAGCCTACTTTGTGTACCATTCAGCAACACCTTTGTCTACAAAACACTCGTTGTGTACCTTAGCATGCTTCCTGTCTACCAAAACCTACTATTGTGTGCACCTTTTTTGCTAAGACCTTCTTCTACCAAAACCTGCTGTTATTGTGACCTTAGCAGCACCTTCTGTCTACCAAAACCTACTAATGTGTACCTTAGCAACACCTTCCTATTCTACAAACCTACTTTATTGTAGCAGCAACTTCCTGTCTACAAAACCATGGCCCTTATGGCAACACCTTCTTTCTACAAACCTGCTATTGTGTACCTTAGCAGCACCTTCCTGTCTACCAAACTACTATTGTGTACCTTAGCAACACCTTCTGTCTACCAAAACCTCAGCTATTGAAAATGTGCCTTATAACACCCATCTGTCTACCAAAACCTGCTATTGTGTACCTTAGCAGACCTTATCTGCACCAAGGCCTACAATTGTCAGGTACCTTAGCAACACCTTCTACCAACCTACTATTGTGCCTTAGCAAACACCTTCTACCAAAACCCTACTATTGTGTACCTTAGCAACACCTTCTACAAAACCTACTATTGTCCTTCCCAACTTCCTTAGCAACACCTTCTTCTACCCAAAAACCTGCTATTGTGTATGCCTTAAGCAGCACCTTCTGTCTACCAAAACCTACTATTGTGTACTTTAGCAACACCTTCTGAATCTACCAAAAACCTGCTATTGTGTACCTTAGCAGCACCTTCAGTCTACCAAAACCTACTATTGTGTACCTTAGCAGCACCTTCTGTCTACCAAAACCTACTATTGTGTACCTTAGCAACACCTTCTACCAAAACCTACTATTGTGTACCTAAGCAGCACCTTCTGTCTACCAAAACCTACTATTGTGTACCTTAGCAGCGCTTCCCTTCCTTCTTTTTTCCATTGCGGGATAGAACAGCAGAATATGTACTGCAATTATTTTTTACAATCCTCTCTTTGGTTTCATCAACAAACAAACAAAAATAACACTAAAAGGTGCTGGCAAAAGTGGCCTTTTCAACAAATGCGGATTCTAGCTTTAAGGGAAATCTCATCTTTACGCGATTGAAGAGGTGTTAAGCAAAGGGACTTCCCCTGTCTCAAAGATTAATTACCTTTGAATAAGTCATCATGGATGCACAGGGACATACGATACAATCGTCCCCATAGAGACTGGGCTCGTCATTGATCAGTGTGTGTGTGTGTGTTTGTCTCATTACTATATGGATCATAGAATGGTCGTCTGCAGAGTGACAGTAATCTGCTGATTGATTGGCTCATTCTGCGTAACAGGATCCCTTAATCCTATCATTTCTGTGATTGGACAGAAGGGGGCCTGCCTGGGCTGCATTCCATTTCAAAACGTTGTCCTTGTTCACCCAGGTAGGAGGTTAAAAGGTATAAACTCCCACCTAGTTTCAGTCTCATTCACTTCAGCTATTAAGTCAGTGCAGGAGTTTATGTTGTAGTCTCTCATTACATCCCTGTACCACTGTGATGTATTATTGAGATACAGTATTTTAACCTTGATTTAACCAAGAAGCCCACTGAGATAAATCAAGTATTTTTCAAGGGAAACCTGGAGCTGTCAGGAGCATATTGTAGAGATGACCTTTTAAAAGGCACCACCAACACCCATGGGTCAAATGTGCCCAGTGGCCTTGATGTTCAACAAAGGTCAAGATAATCAACATATGGAGACGTTTACTTTGAGATCTGCAGTTCCAGCACCATGGGAAAGATACCAATTTCAGAGAACACTTTGATTTTCTATCAAGATACCAAACACTCCCCAACAGGCCCAATGTCTCGTTAAAAAATGCTTTTAGCTTACTCTACATAAAATACAAATAGTTAGTTCCATATGTGATGGGCTTAGCGCTTACTCTAGTATAGATGAAAGACGGTTGTTTGAGTCTTGTTAATACCTTCAATTAAGCCTGGAGAAATAAAAATAGCAACACTTCACACTTTAATTCTGATTAAATAGTCAGAGATTTAATCAATCAAGTCAAAAATTAATTGATCTACCTAACACTGGCCGAATTCGACAAATATTTGGCATTTACTGTCATTCTATCCAAAAGCATTTATTGCAGTTTAGAGCAAAGCTAAATACTGTATGTATACCGGTAGCAGGGCTGTGGTTGATTCCATTTAAACTCAGTCAATTCTGGAAGTAAACTGAAATACCAATATGCTACTAAAGTGATGACGTAACGAGTCCTGAAAATGACACTTGAAATTGAAAATGACCCCAGCCCTAATATAGGGTTGTCCCATATGTTTTTCCCCCCAATGCCAAATATTAAATCAACGGCTTCAAAGTGTATAGCCACAAGCAGCTATAAAGAGATTTCCGAAACCCAGTCAGTCAGAGTGAAAATAATCTTCAGGGTCCCCATAGCTCTCTTGGGAATAAATAACATGCCTCTAAAGCCTTTAGTACACACAACTGCACCGGTAAACAATCAGATCCCCACAGGCTAACACTAAGCTGTCAATCACAGCTAAAGTACATTAAACCCATAGACTTGCCACTAATCTCATGTAGCATTAGCTTTAGCCACACGTACAACAACATGCCCTGTACATAGGCTTCAGACTGTAAACAAGACTATATGAACCCAGTTAGCTACATAGGCTACACAGTGACTACAGTGTCCATTGTTACTCTGGGCTAGGGCATCACCCACATGTCCTGTATTGTAGCATACCTGTTCATACTGTGTGAGTGGACACTTCTCTTTTCTCCCCGTCTCCCCATGGCATTCAGATCGCTTGATCCTTTTCATATAGCCGTTCCCTCTTTCTTCCTCTATAGTGTGTTATGTATCCAAGGAGCACAGCCTCTCTCTAGCCTGTCTGCATGGCCGATGGCTCTCTCTCTCTCCATCCCTCCCTCTCCCTCCCTCCTCCCTCTGGCTGCACTCAGAGCTAATGTCAGAGAGAAGGGGAGTGTCCTAAAGGAAAGGTAAGGATGATATGTCTCTGTCTCTCAGTCTTTATCCCCTATTGATCTCTACCCCCCCACCACCCATCCCTGCAGAGTGTAACCCAACCCCCTCTACCTCTCCTCGCCCTGACTGGAGATGACTCCACTTAGCACACAGCCTCAGAGGAAAAAAGAGAGAGAAGGGGAGTGGAAGAGAGACCGAGGAAGAGTCTCTCTCTGTCACTCACTTTGACCAGGGCCCATGGAATCCCTGGTCAAAACTGGGGGCACTATAAAGGCAATAGGGTGCCATTTCAGATGCAGCTGCAGTGACTTCAGTAGTAGCATAGGCTACAGTACTGCTGCCACCACCACCACCACTTCTCTTGACTAAACCCAGTGTCATGGTGTTGTTTCAGTTCTGCTCTTCTATATTTAAGCAGCGGACACTCAGACGTGGCTCACCGATTCTGAATCCGCTGGTTCACAGTCAAAACCTCTCTGACTGCCACAGAACAGTAGCCTGATCCCAGATCTGTTTGAGCCGTCTTGCCAACTCCTATGGTGATTGTTATGCCAACGACAAACAGATCTGGGAGCAGTCTAACAGAACACCAGTATCCAATGGGGATAATGTTGTGACGCTAGCTCCCAGTCCAACCAAAGGTGCATAGACGAACAAACTGAATGTGTAACAGATATTTAGCTATGTCTAACTATACTTGTGAGGGCTTTTTGGGGGACCAACAATTGATTCCCATTCAAAAATCATATTTTCCCTAACCGAACCCTAAACCTTGCATCCTCTCTACTCATCTCCTTCTCTAAAGGTCTTAGGGGAGGGACCTTGAACATTCTCCTCCAATACGGTTGAGAAGGAGGCAAGGAATAAGGAAAATACTAATTGAGATACAGCCTAAGTACAATACAGTAAAAGTGAATTCTCTCACCATCTTGTTCACCATCTTGTTTCTCTTGGTCCTCCATGTTGTTGCTCTGTGTGTCTCCAGTGGCCTTGGAGAGGCCTACAGACCAGTAGGACATGCCTCCTCCTCCACAGCAGGGCAGGACTGAACTGGGACCAGTACAGGGTGGTGGTGGTGGTCAGTGGGACTGGTCCCAGTCTGAGTCACTGGTGTGGTGGAAGACACTGGTTAGAGATGGGCTGTAGTAGGAGGGAGTGACAGAGGGAGAGCCATTAGTCAGTGCCCTGCAAAACACAGGTAGGCAGGCAGACAGACAGACATAGGTTTGATCTTGAGAAAGTGAAAGCAGACAAACATTGCATAACAAAAAGTTAATGGATATACAAATTGCCACCCAACATTTACAACTATAGTCGTTGAGATGCCTTAATTAGAATAATGTACTTGTGTCTCGAATGAGAAGCTTTATACTACAACATTTTATGACTTCTCGTGTTATTGTTTTTGACCCATATACAATAAAATACAATAAACATTACAACACAGTTGCCTAATTTAGTGGATTTGTATTTTTAAATAATATCTGTGCAAAACACACACTAGCTGACAGCCAGAACTATAAAACAGAGACGTTACTATTTCGGGCGGCCTTGAACACACGACACTTCAGGTCATTCGCTTTGGTTTACACATACCACATCTTTAAAACCACAACTGTGTGCGTGGTCTTGATTTTTAAGAAGTTGGCTTTACTAGGCTTATAAACGCTGAAACGTGCCAAACGTTCGTCCAATGACAGCAAGTAGACATATTTGTTTGCGAAACGTGCGCACTTGTTGCTCGTTAATGAGTGTAACTTAGTTCATGAGGAATTTTTACTCACCGCATTGTCCGTAGTGTTCATGCACTGTCGAATGGTATTGATTTTTGCACTTCTAAAGCATTGAACAGGCAAAACTTCGATAAATCCACAACTGAATGTTTAACCAAAGACAAAAGAGCCGAAGGAACACTCACAAGCACGGATTGCAAAGGAAAAGCGTTAACTTCCTGATTTCATCAAACCAAACACTTCCAGCCAGTGATGCTGCCTACCACGCTGTCTGTCTCATAACCCGGATATGGGAATAGCCTACTATACAATGACTGTATTCTACTGTACCAGTGCCGTCAGTTCAGCTAAACCTAGACAGTGGTGGAAAAAGTACTCAATTGTCATACTTGAGTAAAAGTGAAGATACCTTAATTGAAAATGACTCAAGTAAAATTGAAAGTCACCCAGTACAATACTAATTGAGTAAAAAGTCTAAAAGTATTTGGTTTGAAATATACTTAAGTATCAAAAGTAAATGGAATTGCTCAAATGTACTTAAGTATCAAAATTTAAAAGTATAAACCATTTCCAAATTCCTTATATTAAGCAACCAGACGGCACAATTAATTTATTTTTTATTGACGGATAGCCAGGGGCACACTCCAACACAGACATAATTTACAAACTAAGCATTTGTGTTTAGTGAGTCCACCAGATCAGAGGCAGTAGGATGACCAGGGATGTTCTCTTTATAAGTGTGTGAATTGGACAATTTTCCTGTCAAAATGTAACAGGAGTACTTTTGGGTGTCAGTGAAAATGTATGGTAAAAAGTAAATTATTTCTTTAGGAATGTAGTGAAGTAAAAGTAAAAGTTGGCAAAAATATAAATAGTAAAGTAAAGTACAGATACCCCAAAAAACTACTTAAGTAGTACTTTAAAGTATTTTTTACTTAATAATAATATGCCATTTAGCAGACGCTTTTATCCAAAGCGACTTACAGTCATGTGTGCATACATTTTTGTGTAAGGGTGGTCCTGGGGGTCGAACCCACTACCTTGGCATTACAAGCGCCGTGCTCTACCAGCTGAGCTACAGAGGACCACTTTAAACCACTGAACCTAGGATATGGCAAAGTATGATTTTTTGTAGGAATGTGGAAGCTCATTTACTGCATTTCTACATAGTTTTAAAACTCTCAAATGCTATTTTGGAGAACAGCAAAAACAAATGAAAATGACCCCAGCCATTAATTATCACCGCAATATGTTTTTTAAAGGTATGTGGAACTGCGTGCACAATGTCAACCACTACTCAACCTCATACATTGACTCATTTACTTGTGCAACGGCGCATACAGCGAACATGAAATAGATGCATAATACACGCTATCAAGTCACAACAAGGCCGACTTCAAATGCCGACATCAATGTGAAAGCAACCCGTGAATAAAACAGCTGACCGCTAATGCAAACAATGCCAGATAAATCCTACACATGATTGAAATAAAAGGCATAGCCTACATCAGGCCTGCAATCGACAACGACGCATGGAGACAAACAAATTCGACCAAAGAATGACGAAAATCACGAAAGGAAAATCTACACATGCCTTTTTGCAGCTAAGGCCGCGCCCGTGATTCAGAACCGCTAAATGGACGGAGCCTCGGTAGAGGTAGGTAGGCATGTTGGAGCTCCGAATGGCATGGTGCTGAATGGACAGCGCCTCTCTCTAGTAGCCAGCTATACAGGTAAAAGTCAGTAAATTAGAATATTTTGAAAAACTTGATTTATTTCAGTAATTGCATTCAAAAGGTGTAACTTGTACATTATATTTATTCATTGCACACAGACTGATGCATTCAAATGTTTATTTCATTTAATTTTGATGATTTGAAGTGGCAACAAATGAAAATCCAAAATTCCGTGTGTCACAAAATTAGAATATTGTGTAAGGGTTACATTTTGAAGACACCTGGTGCCCCAAACCTAATCAGCTGATTAACTCAAAACACCTGCAAAGGGCTTTAAATGGTCTCTCAGTCCAGTTCTGAAGCCTACACAAACATGGGGAAGACTTCAGATTTGACAGCTGTCAAAAGGCGACCATCGACACATTGCACAAGGAGGGAAAAAGACACAAAAGGTTATTGCAGAAGAGGCTGGCTGTTCTCAGAGCTCTGTGTCCAAACACATTAATAAGAGAGGCAAAGGAAGGAAAAACTGTGGTCAGAAAAGTGTACAAGCGATAGGGATCACCGCGCCCTAGTCAAGATTGTCGAAAACCCACCCATTCAAAAATGTGGGGGAGATTCACAAGGAGTGGACAGCTGCTGGAGTCAGGGCTTCAAGATCCACCACCAAGAGACGCTTGAAAGACATGGGTTTCAACTGCCGCATACCTCGTGTCAAGCCACTGTTGACCAAGAAACAGCGCGAAAGCGTCTCACCTGGGCTAAGGGAAAAAAGAGCTGGACTGCTGCTGAGTGGTCTAAAGTCATGTTTTCTGACGAAAGCAAATTTTGCATTTCCTTTGGAAATCGAGGTCCCAGAGTCTGGAGGAAGACAGGAGAGGCACAGGATCCACGTTGCCTGAAGTCTAAGTGTAAAGTTTCACCATCAGTGATGGTTTGGGGTGCCAGTGTCATCTGCTGGTGTCGGTCCACTCTGTTTCCTGAGATCCAGGTCAACGCAGCCGTCTACCAGCAAGTTTTAGAGCACTTCATGCTTCCTGCTGTGACCTGCTCTATGGGAGATGGAGATTTCAGGTTCCAACAGGACTTGGCGCCTGCACACAGCGCAAAATCTACCCGTACCTGGTTTGACGGACCATGGTATTTCTGTTCTAAATTGGCCAGCCAACTCCCCTGACCTTAGCCCCATAGAAAATCTGTGGGGTATTGTGAAAAAAAGGAAGATGCAGAATGCCAGACCCAACAACGCAGAAGAGTTGAAGGCCACTATCAGAGCAACCTGGGAAATCTCTCATAACACCTGAGCAGTGCCAGAAACTCACGAACTCCATGCCACGCCGCATTAATGCAGTAATTGAGGCAAAGGAGCTCCAAAACCAAGTATTGAGTATTGTACATGCTCATATTTTTCATTTTCATACTTTTCTTGTTGGCCAACATTTCTAAAAAATCCCTTTTTTGTATTAGCCTTAAGTAATATTCTAATTTTGTGGACACACGGAATTTTGGATTTTCATTTGTTGCCACTTCAAATCATCAAAATTAAATGAAATAAACATTTGAATGCATCAGTCTGTGTGCAATGAATAAATATAATGTACAAGTTACACCTTTTGAATGCAATTACTGAAATAAATCAAGTTTTTTTCAAAATATTCTAATTTACTGACTTTTACCTATATATACTGAACAAAAAATATAACACACGACATGCAACAATTTCAAAGATTTTATTGAGTTACAGTTCATATAAGGAAATCGGTCAATTGAAATAAATTCATTAGGCCCTCATTTATGGATTTCACATGACTGGGAATACAGATATACATCTGTTGGTCACAGATACCTTAGAAAAAGGTAGAGGTAGGGGCGTGGATCAGAAAACCAATCAGGATCTGGCAACACTCCCTCAAATGTGAGACATCTGTGGCATTTACCAAACTGGCCTTTTATTGTCCGCAGCTCAAGGTGCAGCTGTGCAATGATCATGCGGTTGAATCAGCTTCTTGATATGCCAGACCTGTCAGGTGGATGGATTATCTTGGCAAAGGAGAAATGCTCACTAACAGGGATGTAAACAAATTTGTGCACCAGATTTGAGGGAAATAAGCTTTTTGTGCATATGAAAAATTTCTGGGATCTTTTTATTTCAGTTCATGAAACATTGGACCAACACTTTACATGTTGCATTGATCTTTTTGTTCAGTGTAATTATTTAGTTTGTTGGCAGTTATATATTTTCTTGGCACAGTTAGGTAGACTGCAATGCTTATATGAAAATCATAACCGGCAAGCAGATCTTTAGAAATGTTATGATCAATTGTAAATTGGCACTCCACATGAAAAAGTTTGCCAACCCCTTGCTATAGGCTATATGAAGCCACGGTTGTGGAACGGTGCATACAGTGTGCAATGACAGTCATTGTCTCCTGCGCTTCCCGCCAAGATTGTCTCGTGTGCATCCCGCCAAGATTGTCTCGTGTGCTTCCGGCAAATGTTTGCATTAGCCTGTTTGCATTATTCGACAGGGAAGGGAAAAGTTCTGCGAATATTGAAGCATTGTATCAACAATTTGGCTCTGAGAATATTGAAACATTTTGTATAAACAAGGCGGCTCTGAGAATATCGATTGCAACATAGTAGCCAACAAGGCCAGTTTGTCCCTCTGTCTGACATTATTATGTTGTCTATGCAGTAGTTGCACTATCTGGGTAAATTATTATTATTATTATTTTTAACAGCCTTACATCCACACTATAGCTAAATAACTTAGCAATATTTAATGACGTTTGCCAAAAAAGATGGATCTGTGAGAATATCTCATTTTAATTGAGGAAGATGGACCAGCAAGAATGACAGAGTGAGGTGTAAATGCTACCAGAGGCAGGTAGGCTACAGGTAGGGATGAGGGATACAGCCAGAGGATGATGAGGAACTAGCCCTACAGCAAGAAAAGTAAGAAGAAACATTTTTTTTGCACAACTAAATCATTAATGATTTGCATTATCTCAATGATCATTCTGTCACTGCATGACAATGTACATTGTTATAGCCTACAATTGTTATTGTCTTTGAAGCCAAAAACAGGACATGTATTTTTGGCAAATGCTCTAAATAGCGAGTTGTTCAGTTGTGTTTATTTTCATACCAATACATGAAACCAACATTGCTCTAGCCTACTGGGTAAATGAATGAAAATATAAATTAGGCCCAGCTATCACAGCCTATATTTTTATAGCTATAAAATAACTTTGAGTTTCAAATGGTCACCAAAAAGGAGAGCTCCCTCACCTCCCAATTCAATAACCCCTGGCTATCAGATTACAACAAGGTTTATAAAGCCGAGTTCAAATGCCGACATCAAATGTAAATTAATCGGCGCACTGCCTTAACGGCTGACTGGCAAAGCAAACTGGCACGGTCTCTGCTTTCTTAAAGGCGCTACATGGTCAATCTGATGTCTGCATTGGCCGTGCAGCATTTACAGTGATATGGCCTCTGCAGAAGTCAGGGCATTCATACTTCTTGCGCTTCGCTGAGCAGCGCAGAGCTGTTGTGAAGGAAGTTGTCAAGGGAAGTGAGTTTGTGTTTATAGAGAACCTCCCGCCCTCACCTACCGTCAACCAATCATGTCAATGCGGAGCATGGTCCTAAAGCCAGCCAAACGATACTAGTATCATGCAAAACCTGTGTGTGTGTCTGTGACTGTGTGTGCGTGTGTGTATTTTGGTTTGCTTGATGATAGTTCCGAAACTGTCAATACATTATATCTATTTTCTCTGTTCAGATCATGTTCATTGTGCCTTGGACTGTGATGACATTTGATATAGCAGCACTCAATGACTTTATGACAAGATTGAGATCTGTGTTCTAAAAGGATAGACAGACAGAATCCTCAGTTTAAAAAAAAAGATACTTGCCCTTTTTAACTAGCAGTTGTTGGTAATCATATTACAAGAAACTGCTTTTCTCCATGAGGTGTGTGCAATCTTATATGTATGACATGAAAATCCAAACGAATCACAAACACATTCCATTTTCTTTTATTTAGAATTTGTATTTAAATAGCCATATAAAAAGTAAAAGACTAGTGTAAGAAACATGAACAGGACTTGTTTCCTGTGGTTTGTTATACATTGTAACATCTCACATACGGTGCATATTGTGACGACAAGGAATGGTTTACCTCCCATTTGAGACATCATTGGAGTACAAATTACTTGTATTTTCAACATAATGGCAGTTTTCAGTAGCGTTGTTTTAGGACAAAACCCCCATGTATTTCCTTATTGAATTAGGGGGCCGGTTTCCCAGACACAGATTATGCCTAGTGCTTGGATTAAAACACAAATCCCAAATGAAAATCTCCATTGAACGGTTGTTTCAGTCACGGACTAGGCTTAATCTGGGTTTGGGAAACCAGCCCCATATGTATTGTAAAGAAATACGTTTCATCAATTCATTTGCATTTGCAGAACTTCCTACATTTAGTTCAGTAAAATAATAAAGCTTTCAAAAAATCAGGGGTATCGTCACCCAAGGCATAACAATGTGTTAATAACAGTACTCAGGAGTCAAGACTAGTGCTGAAAAAATTCTGTTAACTTTCAGAAGATTCCCAGGTTTCCCCAGAAATCCCAGAATCGACCAAGATTTCTAGGAAACCTGGGAATTTTGGGAAAGTTACGGGAATTTTGCCACACTAGTCAAGAGCTTATAGATGAGCAAAGTCATACAACTCTGAAATATATTGTATACAGCTCCAAATGCAACACAATGTAAAGTGTTTAAAAGTGTTAAAATGCGAGTTAAGGTTTGCTAATACAGTACTAGACCTATATATTGTTATTGTAGTGGATTAAAAACATGTCTTTCTTCTGGGCATTATAAAGTTGTAAAAATGTAGGTAAATATTACCTTGTTCAGAACGAGAATCAAAATTCATTCCAACATTTGAAAAGGGAGAAAATGCTCCTCAAAATGAGAGAAGAACATTCATTTCAGAAAACCCAAATGAAGAAACTTTTTTTTTTGAAAACAAAATAATTCCTCACATTAATCTCTGTACATGAGACCTACATAGATAGACAGGATCATAGGCATAAACTGGGCTGCTTCAGGGTAGGCAAACGTTGTGGAATGTTGCAGATAGAAATGCTATGACTAGAGCTGATGTGGTGATTCCTTATTCTACAAATCAGAGGCATGTTTGTTCTACATAATATATTTCTATCTGAATGTTCCACAATGTTGTGCTCTGCTGAACACGGCCCACGTGCTACTATGGGACTGGCGACAAAGAAGGTCCAAAATTCTACACCACGTCTGTTGGTGGGCATTAGTGAAGCTGTGAAGTGCTGTGGTATTGTAATAATAATAATATAATATGCCATTTAGCAGACGCTTTTATCCAAAGCGACTTACAGTCATGTGTGCATACATTTTTACGTATGGGTGGTCCCGGGATCGAACCCACTACCCTGGCGTTACAAGCGCCATGCTCTACCAATTGAGCTACAGAGGACAACCTTTCAATGGAGATTCTCATTGTAAAGGGCTGGGGTGTATTCATTAGTGCAAAGTGTAACAAACCGTAGCAATTTCTATTGGACAAATTCAGGCAGGTCCCTCCCAGTTTGCTTCCATTTGGTTCCTATGAATACACCCCTGGAACAATAGAGCTGTGGGAGGGGCTGAAACTCTAATAGGGTTTGGCTGCGTTCCAATTCACTTCCAGATTGGCCACCTCTCCTTGTCTCCTTTAATTTGCCAACGAAAGAAAGCCACTTCAAGCCACTGCAGTGTCCCAACACCCTTCGATGGCGTCCTTTCCTTGGCTTTTACATCTTGTGACTTTGACTGATAGGTGAAATATGCGTTGAATAGGTTTGAGCACAGCACACACACCAATCAAACTCTTTAAGACCAAAGGTGATAAAGGAAAGGAGACAAGAAGATTAGGAAAGGAAGTGGCTTCAGAGTGTTGGGACACAGCCTGGGCTGATGACAGAGAATGCTGGGCTGGGCTCTAGCAGTGGGGTGTGGTCTCTCCTGTGTCCCTCACAGCGTCTCAGTTAGTTTGATGGTCACAGCTTTCACCTCAGAGTACTCTGCCAATGCATATTCGCCCTGAGGAATCAAAATGCAAAGGTTAATAAATACAAATTAGTTTGTATTGTTCTAATCATTCACATTGTATAGAACATTTGCAAAAGTGTAAAGTTTGGGCAAACAAACTAGTAAACCCTTTCATCACACATAGAGTGTTGAAAAGAAATGACTCTTACAGCTCTCGTCCATTGCCTGACATTTTGTATCCTCCAATGGTGCCTGGGCATGAAGGGCGTTATAGCAGTTAACCCTGAGAGAGATAGAGAGACAGACAGACAGACAGACAGACAGAGACAGAGAGAGAGACAGAGAGAGTGAGACAGACAGTGAGAGACAGAGAGAGACAGACAGTGAGACAGAGAGAGAGCGAGCGAGCGAGAGAGAGACAGACAGAGACAGAGAGAGAGAGAGGGAGAGAGAGAGAGAGATGAGACTAAGCAGAGTAATGTCTTTGTTTACAGTAACTTCAGTTCCTTCCCAGAATTCACCAGGGACACGATAGCATGTCGCACTCATCCAGTGTCATAACCTTAATTTGCACAATCCTAATGCGGCCATAACCTTATGTTCTGATGGACCTACTCCTCTGCCATAACGTAACATAAACGTTCAGACTGAGGTCTTGACCTGGGAGTAAAACGTAAAGAAACGCTATGATCACTCAGGAAACCCTGTTGCTTTAAGGACAGTACAGATTGCTCAGCCGATATTGCGTGCCAAGTAAATGTCTCTCCAGCCGTTCAAATCTCTTCGTTCTTCTCTCCCACTCCCTGTCCTCCTCTCACTGCCACACAGAGGAGCTTTGTCTGGGATACCTACCTACCTAGCTCTGTCTTGTGGCCACCATGTGCAGCCACAGCTGTGTTCTCATGGGAACATGAAGAGGTATAAGTAGGGGATACGAAGTCGGAGTGAATAGGGAGTACAGTGGTAAAACGGTAATAGAAGTGGTACTGTAGGAAGTAGTAGTTAGTAGCATATGGAGTAAAGGAATAGTAAAGTATCTCTATGGGACTAACCTACAGTATTTATAAGAACTGGTCAGGCATTACTAATCAATCACTAACATCCAGTTCTCTTCCTTACACTATTTTGGATACTAGTACTAGTTATGAATTGTTAGGATGGGAATAGTAGTAGTTAATAGTTGTTGTTGTAGTCATATATAATGATACTATCATGGTACTATTGTTCAGGAGTTAACAGTAACCTACCAGACGGTGCCAGTCTCCAGGGCGGCAGACACAGAGAGAGCCCGGTCCAGATTGCGTGTGAACACGGCAGAAGCCAGGCCGTACTCACTGTTGGCTCTCTCTATGGCCTCCTGCTGGCTCTTGAAGCGGAATATACACTGGACCGGACCGAAGATCTGGATGGGGTCATGGAGAAGATTACATGCCCATTTCGAATGCATCCTTCCTACCGCCCTCCTTTGAAGAAATCCCTGATGTGACATGGCTGGATTGGTAAAGCTATGCGATAGAACCGTTGCTTACACCTATCAGTTTGTGTTGGATCAGTGATTACCCCAAGGAGGAAAGACAGGTATGTTTGTTACGTATTCAAACAGGCCATGGTGAGCAGGAGAAGGACAAAGCAAAACCTCACAGGGCACAGCTGTCAGTTCAACGTCCAATTTGGATTGACGTGGATATGATGAATAATGTGAATAAAAAATAATTTAAAAATGCAATGACTTCACTGCTTAACCCTGTCAATGTTTTGTGTCCAAATGAATCTCTGTCAGATCAATTAGCACCAATCAGAATAGCCTTGGGTCATATTCATTGGTGTTTGTTATTTGACAGGTCCAGATAGTCCCTCCCTGTGTCAGTAAAACATGTTCAGTTTGGTGTCTAGTGAATACGACCCATTGAGATAGTTAGAGGATGCAACATTGTATCTGTCCCTTTATGGGCGTCTGTGGGGAGCATGAGCAGTGCCATTGATGCCATCTCCATTTTTAAGTAGTACATTTTATTCTTCTTCTACTTCTATGAGTTGGTAAACAAACTGAAATGCTGCATACTGCCACCTGCAGTGTGTTGTTTGAACAGGTATAAAGCCAAGGTTGGCAATTTACTGCCAACTGCAGTTATGGAATGTTTGCTCACGAGTATAATTCATTTACTGTACCCTCCCTGATGACCTGGAGGGAATGATGTGATCCTTCCTTAACCCAGGAAGCCCCACCTAGTTGACTACTTAAAATGGTGAAAGTCCTCAATGGGGCTGCCCATGCTAAAACAGGCTTTTGGCCACTAGAGTCCCTCTATCTATTTCTATGATACCGATCCTGGTTTACCATGACCATAGACTTGGATAGACAGCTCTAGTGCCACAAAGGCTGTATTAGCATGGGCAGATCCATTGAGGACTTTCAACATTTTAAAGTAGTCAACTGGGTGGACTTTCTATGGGTTAAGGAAGGATCACAGAATTTCATCCAGGTTAGCAGGAGGGATCAGCCAATGAATGGCAGCTGGCAGTAAATCCCCAACCTTGGCTTCATGCCTGTTTAGAAAACACACTCCAGGTGGCAGTATACACTCTCTTTCAATTTGTTTACAGACTCATAGAAGAAATGCAAGAAGAAATTGACTACTTTAAAACGGGAGAAAGATCGCTGCCCATGCTGTCACAGAAGTCATTATGCCACAGATGCAAAGAAGCGCCCTCCATCCATCTGCATGACGATGACTTTGTTTGAACCATATATATACCGTTGTCTGAACCTGCACTTCAACCACACCACCAGAAGATGGCAGTGGTATACAACAAAACTGCCTGGACCAGTAGTGGCGTTCTCATTTTTATGAATGAAATCACTGTAATGCCAACATCAGAAACCCCTAGCTCTGGGTAGAAGTTCCCGTAGACACAGATCACAGATCTAGGATCAGCTTTCCTTCCCCCAATCATCGAAAGAAGAAACAGTAGGCAGCCAATACGATGCAGAAAAACTTCAGTTAAGTATTTACAGGTATTACATACAGAGAACAGAATGATCAGATCAGCCTGTGGTATATTTAAGCAATCTGGCCCGAGGGAGTGTGGTATATGGTCAATATACCACGGCTAAGGGCTGTTCTCTACACACGACGCAACGCCGAGTGCCTGGATACAGCCCTTAGCCGTGGTATATTAGCCATATACCACAAACCCCTGAGGGGTGCCTTATTGCTATTATAAACTGGTTACCAATGTATGCCGGAAGGTTGGTGGTTTACCCAATAAATGACTGGGTGTTTATACATAGAGTGCGACTCTCTCTTTGTTTTTTATACCAATGTAATTAGAAGAGTAAAAATACATGTTTTGTCATACCCGTGGTATACGGTCTGGATATACCACAGCCGTCAGTCAATCAGCATTCAGGGCTGGAACCACCCAGTTTATAATTCATATCAGGACGCTGTTTCGACTGCTAGAGTCTTCTTCAGGCAGCGTTGTGGTGGACGGATGCATCATCCCCCAATCCTAACCTTAACCATCTGACAAGAAAATCACAAAACTGACCATAGATCAGCATTTGGATCTCTTACCTCTTCCTTGGCGATGCGCATGTGGTCTTTGACATGGGAGAATACGGTGGGCTGGATGTAGAGGCCTGTGTCCTCCATGGCCACGCCCCCGCATTCCAGTTTGGCTCCCTCCTTCTTCCCGCTGTCAATCAACTCCAGTATCTTATTAAACTGCTTCTGCTCAATCTGGAGGAACAGGGGAAGATAGGAGATGAGAGGAGATGAGGGAGGGAGGGAGGGAGGGAGGAGAGAGAGGGAGAAGAGAGCGAGAGAGAGCGAGAGAGAGAGAGGAGAGGAGAGAGGGAGGGAGTAGAGAGAGGGAGGGATGGAGGGAGGAGAAGAGAGAGGGAGGAGGGAGGAGGGAGGGAGGAGGGAGGGAGGGAGAAGAGAGAGAAAGAGAGAGAGGAGAGGAGAGGAAGGAGAGAGAGGGAGAAGAGAGAGGGAGGAGAAGAGAGGAGAGGGAGGGAGGAGAGAGAGGGAGAAGAGAGTGAGAGAGAGAGAGAGAGGAGAGAGAGAGGAGAGGAGAGAGAGGAGAGGAGAGGAGAGGAGAGGAGAGGAGAGGAGAGGAGAGGAGAGAGAGGAGAGGAGAGGAGAGGAGAGGGGGGAGAAGAGGAGAGAGAGAGAGAGAGAGAGAGAGAGAGAGAGAGAGAGAGAGAGAGAGAGAGGGGGATAATAGAGAGAGGGAGAATAGAGAGAGAGAGAGACAAGTGGTTTCGTTAAGTTGGAGGCAGGCAGGGTAATGTCATTACACAAAAGGTAAAGTAATGGATATAAAGGTAGTATTCATTTACACACATCCAAAGCTGGCACAGGAGCAAGAGAAAGAAAGAACAGCTAGAAAAATAAGGGGGATGTTTTCTGCTCCCACCACAAGCGAACTTTAGTGAAGCTGCACTGATAGCCTACATTGATAGCCAACGGCGTAATGGAAACTAAGTTTCTGTCAGAAAAGACCTGAAGGCTATGTTCTGTAACTGTCCCACATCTTCTCATGCTATCAGCTGTAGACTTAAAGTAAAGGACTGAATCCTAATTTGTGGTCTGCACAGTTAACGAGATAATATTTGATTGACTTCACTGCATGACTTACATGAATATCTGAGTTAAGCACACAGCTCTCAAGTTACAGATGTATGATCTTCATTTGATCACTTTTTTGTTGCTGAGAACTTTCCTGCACCGCAGGAAATGCTAACTTTTAGTGTATTTGAGTTTTAAAAAGGCTTAGAAATTCCAGACTTGATTTGCCCTATGAAAAATGTATCAACCCCCTACAAAAATGTCCATTAACCAAATCCTTGGGCTCCCGAGTGGCGCAGCGGTCTAAGGCACTGCATCTCAGTGCTTGAGGTGTCACTACAGACCCCCTAGTTCGATTCCAGGCTGTATCACAACCGGCTGTGATTGGGAGTCCCATAGGGCAGCGCACAATTGGCCCAGCGTCGTCCGGGTTTGGCCGGTGTAGGCCGTCATTGTAAATAAGAATTTGTTCTTAACTGACTTGCCTAGTTAAATAAAAATGCAAATTTCCTGTTGCTGCAGGATTATTTTCCTGCCGTAGCAAACTGGCTCAACTGAAGATCCTACATCTGTAGGATTTGGTCCAAAGTTAGAAACTGATCTAATCGTGAATAATTGCCAAAGACTCCAGCCACCCAAGCCATAGACTGTTCACATCTGCTACCGTCCAGGCAAACGGTACCGAGCATCAGCTCTCGGACCAACAGGCTCCAAGGCAGCTTCTACCCCCAAACCATAACACTGCTAAATAGCCAGACTGCTAAATAGTCAACTAATGGTTCCCGAACTATCTGCACTGACTCTATCTTGCACTGACCCTACGCACACTCACTAGACTCTCATATACACACCATATACACACACTCACTCACTCACTCACTCACTAGACTCTATATACACACCATATACACACACTCACTCCCACTCACTCACTAGACTATATACACACCATATACACACACTCACTCACTAGACTCTATATACACACCATATACACACTCCACTCACTCACCTAGACTCTATATACACACCATATACACACATACACTCACTCACTCACTCACTAGACTCTATATACACACCATATACACACATTCACTCACTCACTCACCACTAGACTCTATATACACACCATATACACACACTCACTCACTCACTCACCATCACTCACTCACTCACTCACTCACACCACACTGCACTGTCACTCCCACACAAAACCCTCACACATTCACATACACTACATACGCACACACATAACACACACGCATACCAATTCAAACACACATACAGTACACACATGCACACACATGCACACACACACTTTTACACTCATCATTTGCTGCTGCTACTCTGTTTTTTATTTTACTCATATTATTATCTATCCTGATGCTTAGTCACTTTACCCTGCCTTCATGTACATATCTACCTCAAATACCCTGTACCTCTGCACATTGATATGGTACTGGTACTCCCTGTATATAGCTCCACATTGATCTGATACTGGTACTCCCTGTATATAGCTCCACATTGATCTGGTACTGGTACTCCCTGTATATAGCTGCATTCTTGTGTATTTTATTTTATTCCTCTTGTGTGACTATTTTATTTGTATTATTATTTTTAAGCTCTGCATCATTGGGAAAGGTTAGTAAGCAAGCATTTCACTGTAAAGTCTACACCAGTTGTATTCAGCGCGTGTGATAAATACAATTTGATTTGATTTGAATACTGTATACTGTCTGTTGCCCCATATTTTAGCATTTTGCTGTAAGTCGACATATTTGAGATGCTTTTCTACTGGCCAGCATCACAGACACAATGACTGGGGTTTGTGGCGTTCGGACGACTTGCTCTGTGTCAGTGGAGAGTTTCTGACAAACACCTGTCTGAGTTTCAAACACCTGTCTGAGAGGCCTCTCTGGCAGAACACTCCAATCAGAGAGAAGAAGGAGAAAGAAAAGAGAGGAGAGGGGGGGAGAGGAGGAGAGAAGAGAAGAAGAGAGAGGAGAGGGGGGGGAGAGGAGGAGAGAAGAGAAGAAGAGAGAGGAGAGGGGGGAGAGGAGGAGAGAAGAGAAGAAGAGAGAGGAGGGGGGGAGAGGAGGAGAGAAGAGAAGAAGAGAGGAGAGGGGGAGAGGAGGAGAGAAGAGAAGAAGAGAGAGGAGGGGGAGAGGAGGAGAGAAGAGAAGAAGAGAGGAGAGGGGGAGAGGAGGAGAGAAGAAGAGAGAGGAGAAGGGGAGAGGAGGAGAGAAGAGAAGAAGAGAGAGGAGAGGGGGGGAGAGGAGAGAAGAAGAGAGAGGAGAGGGGGAGAGGAGAGAAGAGAAGAAGAGAGGGAGAGGGGGGAGAGGAGAGAAGAGAAGAAGAGAGAGGAGGGGGAGGAGGAGAGAAGAGAAGAGAAGAAGAGAGAGGAGGGGGGAGAGGAGGAGAGAAGAGAAGAAGAGAGAGAGAGGGGGGAGAGGAGAGAAGAGAAGAAGAGAGAGGAGGGGGGAGGAGGAGAGAAGAGAAGAGAAGAAGAGAGAGGAGGGGGGAGAGGAGGAGAAAAGAGAAGAAGAGAGAGGAGGGGGGAGAGGAGGAGAGAAGAGAAGAAGAGAGGGGGGGGGGGAGAGGAGGAGAAAAGAGAAGAGAGAGGAGAGGGGGGAGAGGGGGAGAAAAGAGAAGAGATACCTGTGGTCCGTGTGATGTGCGTGAGTCCAGGGGGTCTCCTATGACGATACTCTTGGCACTCCACGCTGCGGCGTACAAACTCCTCATAGACCTGTTCCTCCACGAAGACACGCGACGGCCGTGCAGCACTGGCCCTGGTTGAAGAAGGCTCCCTTTTGGGTCTCCTCCACCGCCAACTGCACTGTTAGTGAACATAAGAGAAATGCTGACGAAGGCTGTCGCCAAAACGCCTCCATTTGTGTGACCTCTGCTGCTTCTAAATTTACATTTACATTTAAGACTAAGGGTGAGTCCCAAATGCCACCCTATTCCCTATATAGTGCACTACTTGTGACCGAGGCCCATAGGCACTATAGGGAATAGGGTGGCATTTGGGACATAGCCTAATACAGTGAGTGTGGGTTGTCCTTTCCTCCATTAGAGTCCCTCAGAGCAATAACAGAACAATTGGCAACATCTACCCTGAGGGCAACATTTGGCATCATTATGACATCATTTCCTGATTGTAAACTTGGTTTCTGGTCGTAGAGATGTCAGATAACAAGATTAGAACCAGGTAAACATGTATTTTTCTGGTCACAAACAAATTGAACAGACACCCTGTCCTTTTACAACCAGTAGACAACCTGACCATGACGTCTTCAGAGACGTCGTAAAGACGTCATTGCAACCAGTTTTGCCCGCTGGGTTATCGTGTTATAGGATAGAGTCACGATGGCACAATGTCCGGTCCACGCTTAACTATCACACAGTTCGCAATCAGTCTCGAGCTCTATTGCTTACAGGCACACTGTTGATCACACACACACTGTGTCAAAGCCCTTTCCTCTGCGCCTAGCCAAGCTGCTGTCTTTGTTCTCCCTGTCTGCCTTGTTGGTTTAATAGAGAGACAGTAACCACATCACTTACAGTCCGAGTCAGCAAAGACAATGCAGGGGTTCTTCCACCCAGCTCCAAAGTCACTCTTTTCAGATTACTCTTGGCTGCGGCCTCTTTGATCAACTGGCCTACCTGGGGAGACAAACAGGGCGAGGACGGATCACAGGGGGAAGTCATATAACAATGTGTCATACGGGACATTCAGTTCAAACAAATACTTTTAAAAATGTACATTGGGATTTGATAGGGAACGAGGGACTGGTATCGGTGAGACAGACTGTTAATGAAAGCATGTACTGCATGCCGAAATGAGAAAGATACCAACATTTTTAAACAAGTGTCAAATAAATATGACTTTTATCATACAATCCTGTACCCCACTTGGCTTTGAAAAATCATTTATTTTCAGCCTTGGGTTCAAATAGTATTTGTTTCCTTTTGATACTTTAGATGCACTTGATTGAGCTTGTCTGGTACAATGGAACACACAAACTAGTCCCAAAAGTGCAAACCCCGCCCATCTGACACTCCAGGCAGACTATTTGAAAGGAAAATACCACTTGAACCCAGGTCTGTTAATCTTGGAACAGACAGTGAACGGTTACAAAAAAACACATTATTCCAACTAGTTTCCCCGTCGCTTCCAGCATTATGCGATACTTCCAAACATGCACGTACCTTTGTAGAACCCGTGAACGCCACTTTGTCGATGCCCATGTGGCTAGCAATGGCTGCGCCTGCCGTGGGGCCGAACCCTGGCACGATGTTCACCACTCCGGGGGAAACCGGCCTATCAGGCAACCCGACGAAGAATGTTAGTGATCAGCACCATGTGCATGGGAATAAGGTACGCTTCTCGCTACCTCTTAACTCAGTCAACTGGATGAGTTAAAGGTACATTACACTTTTCAAATCAAAGTTAGCAGGATCTACACACAAACGGATGTTGTGGGACGTGGTTTCACCTTGACATTAGACTACTCTTAAGGTCCGGACACATAGGCCAAACTTTCATTTAGGAGTGAAATGTCCCTTTAAGGAGCACAGTGTGTGAGTATCAGAGAGTTACTCAGCGGATTACACCAGGCGGCACCAGGAGCTTGTTATTTGATATATATAATAATACGTCTTTTTTCTATTCAATTTCCATTGTCGTCTTTGATTGGCTGAACAACTCTCATTTACCCAATGATTAGAAGCAGAACTCTTGCTTTCCCTTTAAAAATCATTACCGTCCGACATGATAAAAGCGAGCTGGTCTAATCGCATAAGACCGGGGCTTTTCTCTGGGTATAAAACAGCCTGGGATCATTTGGAGTAATGGCCGGAAGAGAAGCCAAATAGGTTTGAAACCAAATGTCTCATGACCTCAAGAGTCACTACTACAGTCTAATTTCATACTGTACACACATACACACAGGCACAACAGCACGCGCATGTACACAAACACACACTGTATTGATTTAGGTTCTACACTGAAGACCTTCATATTTGCTCTCCTGAGCCCCGACATGAGGAGCAGAGTGAAGGGAAAGATGTTTGTAATAGAGGAGGGAAAAGGAGGGGGAGGAGAGGAGAGAGGAGGGGAGATGAGAGAGGAGGGGAGAGGAGAGGAGAGAGGGAGAAGAGGAGAGGAGAGGAGAGGAGAGGAGAGGAGAGGAGAGGAGAGGAGAGAGGAGAGGAGGGGAGAGGAGAGGAGAGGAGAGGAGAGGAGAGGAGAGGAGAGGAGAGGAGAGGAGAGGAGGAGAGAGGGGAGGAAAGGAAAGGAAAGGAAAGGAAAGGAAAGGAAAGGAAAGGAAAGGAAAGGAGAGGAGAGGAGAGGAGAGAGAGGAGAGGAGAGGAGAGGAGAGGAGAGGAGAGGAGAGGAGAGGAGAGGAGAGGAGAGGAGAGGGAGAGGAGAGGAGAAGGGGTCTATAGTTTGACCTCAGGTGCTGTCTCCTGGTCAACAGATGTAATAGTTCATGTGTCCTGAGGAGGACCAACAGATTGCCTGTTGTTTTTCTTATAAAGGACAGAAAGTGCACGTTCACTTTTAGGATAGTTTTTGGGATAGTTGCATATAATATCTCTTCATTACAATGCAGGATTCTCCCAATCCGATCCTGGAGAGCTACAGAGAGTGCAGGCTTTACTTCCAATCCAACACTGACACACCTGACTGTTCCAAATAATCAACCAATCGTGGCCCCTTCAGTCTGCACCACGACCAAATTGAATGTGTTTGTGCTGGGCTGGAACAAAAGCCTGCTCACCCAGTATAGCTCTTCAGCAATGGAGTTGGAGGCCCCTGTTGTACTTGAAAGTCTCTCTCACCTCTTTGATGAGAGATCCTACGTGCAGGGCTGTGAGAGGGGTCTGCTCGGCTGGCTTGATGACCACAGTGTTCCCAAGCACAGCGCTGGGGCCACCTTCCACATGAACATCAGCAGGGGGAAGTTCCACTAGGAGAAACAAAACAAGTGTATATCAACAATTTAGTATTTTCTTCATTAGTCCACTGTTAATATGATCCTTTTTTTTTTTTGCATGTCAGCAGCCAAGTTTTCAAGATAGAGCACTTTCAGTACAGAGCAAAAGTGTGATGATTTGATTCGAGAGAAATAACAAGACCATTGTTCTGTCATCCTATAAAGTGATGATTCAAACAATCTGCTTAGAAAACCTTTCTTCTCTCTGCCCTGTTATTTTCCCTCCAGAGAACTTAATGAAACAAATGAACAAATAACTGGGCCCTCAAACACATATTAGACAGCAACGCATGTAAGAATCCTAATGTTTACTGTTTAAGCATTGTTAACTTTTACAATGCTTTGGATACAGCTGCCACAATTAGGATTTTTTTGGATGTGTAACCCTAAAAACGAGCTTCCTGTTTTCCTAAGCGATGACTCATGGTCTGCGTGAGTGCCAGTGGTGCTTTTAGTAATTACACGACGTCCTTCAGTATAAATTTCATTTTGATGATATAATCTCCCATGTCGAACACAGCCTTCTTGTTCCTTTGTTGCCGGAGCAACATAAGAAGATATAGACTTATGCTAGCAGAGAAAGCCCATTGGCCGCATTCAGTCAGTCAAAATGTAGAAGAAGAAAGGACACTCCGTCTGGTCTAGACTGTAGTGAACACTGTGCAATGTGATAGCCTTTACGCTAGCCTACATGGACTGCTATCCCACCCCAAGCAATCTGATTATGTTATAATCAAAAAGGAAATATGGATGTTTTTTTGGATCTGTAAGTCTGCATCCTAAATGACACCGTATTCCCCATATAGTGGAGGGGGCCCTGGTCATAAGTGGTGTACTATATAGGAGGAGGTGCCATTTGGGATGCTGACCTTAATGTATAGTTGTAAGCAGTCGTGTTCCTTTAACGGTACACTTACCAGTTGGATTAAGAGCGAGAGTGCTTTGAAAAGAAAAGGTAGAGATTAGGATTAGATTTCCAGTACATGTCCAAGATTTAATTTCACCCTCAGATCGAGTTGAAGTTGGTAAAGTGCAGTTTACTGCGAACCCACTTACGAATAAACATTTTTAAGACCAGTCCAAACTCAAATCTTCATTTTTGTTATTGTTCCAAATAAAGTTGCATTTACCTCAAAATGCACTTTCAAGAAAGATGTTACCTGAGAATATAATGGGATCATTTACTCTAATGCATCCCAAATGGCACCCTATTCCTATATAGTGCACTACAGCCTATAGCGCTCAGTCAAAAGTAGTGTACTATGTAAGTAAGGTACCATTTGCTGGACACAGCATCTATTTAACTATCTCCTTATTGCTGCAGCTCTACTGATCTATGACTGTCAACATGCATGCTAAGAGTTATATTTCTGTACGTGCCAGGGACATGTAATGCCCTTGGAGCTGAGGCACGGAACAATATGGTTTTGGGGTGACAGCACTGACAGTAAAAAGCTTGATGAACGGCTCTTGTGTTTGGCACACACACACACACACACACACACACACACACACACACACACCAATAACATTCTCCCTTGTCTCTAGAATAAAGGAGAGTTTTGGTGCCAATGTGGCGTCCGTCCATCACTATTCTAAATCTCCAACAGCCTGCTGTACTGTAGGCCAGTATCTGAGACTATGTCCCATGGCTATCGTCTGTGGGGATTCTGTTACAGTGAAGGTAAACTCACTGCACTGTACACCTCTGACATACACACACACTGTCCAGATGTATGAGGGATTTATTTATTTTTTATTTTTTATTTAACCTTTATCTAACTAGACAAGTCAGTTAAGAACAAACTCTTATTTACAATGACGGCCTACTTTACAATGACGGACTACTTTACAATGACGGACTACTTTACAATGCCTTTCCCAGTGGAAATATGGTAGGCAAAGTGCCATGATCGGGCATGACACAAATGCTGTGTGTGTGGATGGCTGGGCTGTTGGGTGGTTGGGACTTTGGGTGGGTGGGTGGGTCAGTGGGTGGGTGGGCCGTTGGGTGGGTGGGTGGGTCGGTGGGTGGGCCGTTGGGTGGGTTGTTGGTGGGGTGGGCCGTTGGGTGGGTGGGTGGGTGGGTGGGTGGGCCGTTGGGTGGGTGGGTGGGTGGGCCGTTAGGTGGGTGGGTGGGTGGGTGGGTGTGTCGGTGGGCGGGTGGGTGGGCCGTTGGGTGGGTGGGTGGGTCGGTGGGTGGGTGGGCACGTTGGGTGGGGTGGGTGGTCGTGGGTGGGTGGGCCGTTGGGTGGGTCGTCGGTGGGTGGGCCTTGGGTGGGTGGGTGTGTGGGCCGTTGGGTGGGTGGGTCGGTGGGTGGGTGGGTGGTCGGTCGGTGGGTGGGCCGTTGGGTGGGTGGGTGGGTCGGTAGGTTGGCCGTTGGTGGGTGGGCCGTTGGGCGGGTGGGTGGGTGGGTGGGTCGGTGGGTGGGGTGGGTGGTTGGGTCGGTGGGGCGGGCTGGTGGGCGGTTAGGTGGGTGGGCCGTTGGGTGGGTGGGTGGGTCGGTGTGTGGGTGGGCGTTGGGTGGGTGGGTGGGCCGTTGGTGGGCGGGTGTCAGTGGGTGGGCCGTTGGGTGGGCCGTTGGGTGGGTGGGTGGGTCGGTGTGTGGGTGGGTGGGTGGGTCGGTGGGTGGACCGTTGGGTGGGCGGGTGGGTCAGTGGGTGGGTGGGTGGGCTGTTGGGTGGGTGGGTGGGTCGGTGGGTGGGCCGTTGAGTGGGTGGGGTGGGTGGGTGGGCTGTTGGGTGGGTCGGTGGGTGGGCTGTTGGGTGGGTCGGTGGGTGGGTGGGCCATTGGGTGGACCGTTAGTGGGTGGGTGGGTCGGCCGTTTGTGGGTGGGTCAGTGGGTGGGCCGTTGGGTGGGTGGGTGGGTGAACGTTGGGTGGGTGGGCCATTGGGTGGGTGGGTGGTGGTGGGTGGGTGGGCGTTGGGTGGGTGGTTGGGTCGGGTGGGCCGTTGGGCCGTTGGGTGGCTGGGTGGGTCAGTGGGTGGGTGAGCCGTTGGGTGGGTGGGTGGTGGGCCGTTGGGTGGGTGGGTGGGTCGGTGGCCGTGGCCGTTGGGTGGGTGGGTGGGTGGGTGGGTGGGTGGGTGGGTGGGTGGGTGGGTGGGTGGGCCGTTGGGTGGGTGGGTGGGTGCGTGATGTGTGTGTGTGTGTGTGCGCATGCATCTTTACGTCAATGCAGGTGAATTTCACATTTCAATGGGTGGGCCGTTGGTGGGTGGGTGGGTGGGCCGTTGGGTGGTGGGTGGGTCGGTGGGCAACGCTTGGGTTGGGTGGTGGGTGGGTCGGTGGGTGGGTGGACCATTGGGTGGTGGGTGGGTCAGTGGGGTGGGTGGGTGGGCTGTTGGGTGGGTGGGTGGGTCGGTGGTGGGCCGTGAGTGGTGGGTGGGTGGGTGGGTGGGTGGGCCGTTGGGTGGGTGGGTGGGTGGGCGGTGGGTGGGCTGTTGGTGGTCGGTGGGTGGGTGGGCCATTGGGTGGACCGTTGGGTGGGTGGTGGGTGGGTCGGTGGGCCGTTGGGTGGGTGGGTGGGTCAGTGGGTGGGCCGTTGGTGGGTGGGTGGGTGTAACGTTGGGTGGGTGGGCCGTTGGGTGGGTGGTGGGTCGGTGGTGGGTGGGCCGTTGGGTGGTGGGTGGGTCGGTGGGCCGTTGGGCCGTTAGGTGGGTGGGTGGGTCGGTGGGTGGGTGGGCCGTTGGGTGGGTGGGTGGGTGGGCCGTTGGGTGGGTGGGTGGGTCGGTGGGCCGTTGGGCCGTTGGGTGGGTGGGTGGGTGGGTCGGTGGTGGGTGGGCCGTTGGGTGGGTGGGTGGGTCGGTGGGTGGGTGGGTGGGTGCGTGATGTGTGTGTGTGTGTGGTGCGCACATCTTTAAGTCAATGCAGGTGAATTTCACAACTCCTATTTGCCAAGTCATTGTGTTTAGCTGTAGCACAGCAGTAGCATGTGTTTAGTACTTGTTCACACCCTGCCAGCAGATTCTACATATATTATTATTACAGAGTCACAAACACAAAGCAGCCACTGGTCTTACTTACTGGAATGATGGCTCCACACACACCTATGGGCTCATGTTTGGTGAAACACATAAAAGTGTCATCTGGAGAAACAACAACACAACAACAAGAGACTCATTATCAATCTCTCTCCATTCAAAATGACACATTACTTCAAGTTTAAAGTCTGTTTAAATGTGGCATCCTTTCTCATTTATTTAGCTACATCAACCATTTGCATTTTCGAATGATGGTCAAAAATATCCTTATTAAGCTCTCCATATAACGGGAACACAGTCATTTGGACACTCATCCTCTGCCCGTCTAAAAGTCCCTGTGCTTTGCTACTCACATGGCTGAAAGTCCTGTTTAATAGAAGGAAATAGAGCAGGTGGATCTAGAGACACCAATAACCAGACTATTAAGCCTACTGTTTATGGTGAAATGTCACCCTTGACCTTCTTGGAATGGGGTTGGGGCAATTAAAAGTGTCCCCCATTTAATTGCTGCAATGTCCCACCCTCCTCTTTCTCTGTAGTAGTCAACTGGCTTTTTATGGTAAATATAGTTGAACTATAAATAAGTTAAGTTAGAATGTTTATGCAATAGAGTTTATCTTAAACTACTTTGTTAAGCAGAAGTTACTTACTTAGGTGTTATGGTACTGAAGGTTTGTTAAAATCCTGTAAAACCCTGTCTCAACAACTATCAACTTACAAGATCTTAGTGCACCATGTTGCACATGCGTTGCGCAGCAATTGTTCCACCAATAGTCTACTGTGGTGCAACCAAACCTCTTTAGTGCCCCCCAACTCTAACATAAAACAAAGACAGGAAACTGTCTATTATAAAATACATGTATAATACTGCATAGTAACATGAAATTATACCAACACAAGACATTCCAAAATCCTTTCCCACTACTGTACCACAGTATCTCTGCAACTAAGGTCAATCCTTCTGAGATAGTGACTAGAACAACAAACTGACTCCAATGCTGCCTCCTAAATGGCACCCTATTCTCTGATACAGTGCACTACTTTTGACCAGAGCCCTATGGCACCTTGCTTCCCTTTCACCTTACTTCCTTCCACCTTGCTTCCCTTTCACCTTGCTTCCTTTCACCTTGCTTCCTTTCACCTTGCTTCCTTTCACCTTACTTCCTTTCACCTTACTTCCTTCCACCTTGCTTCCTTTCACCTTGCTTCCCCTTCCACCTTGCTTCCTTTCACCTTGCTTCCTTTCACCTTGCTTCCCCTTTCACCTTGCTTCCTTTCACCTTACTTCCTTTCACCTTACTTCCTTTCACCTTGCTTCCTTTCACCTTACATCCTTTCACCTTGCTTCCTTTCACCTAGCTTCCCCTTTCACCTTGCTTCCGTGACATTTGCATGATCCCCCTCCACCTCCACAAAAGCCCAGCTGATAGCCTAGATAATCGGTTCAATCCGATCCTCTCACTCTGTGTCACTGATCTTCTCTCTTGTTTCTCCTATTGATGTATGTGGTGATTACAGACAGACAGACTCCTACACACACAACGGTCATCTCCCAGGCCCTATTATCTCCCGGGGTACTGGGTGAGCCTACTCATCCCAGGCTATACCGCTTATCAAAGGTTACATTTCCATAGCCAGTGGAGTGGACATGGGATGTACAGTAGAGGGAATTAGACTGTCTCCCAAATGGCACCTATTCCCTATGTAGTGCACCTTCGCTTAATTTAGGCCCAGAGCTGTATTTAGGCCCAGAGCTGGAGGGGGAGGGAGGGGAAGGGACTAGCTCGGAGGCGTTGATGAGGCACTGATCTGGAGTGTCTGATTCTCAGCTAATCCCGACACAGACTGTTGCACCTCGCTGATTACCATCAGCCCCCTCTTCCTCTTCCTTTGTCCTCGGCAGCCTTTCGTCTCTCAACTGCCCCATTGGAATCTAATCAGGAGGAAAGAGGGAAGCCTGTTTTGTCTATCTGACGTCCTGCCGTGGTGGCCGAGGATGGTTTTTGACACTGTGCAAGGGGGAAGTATTAAGAGGACGGATGAGATGCCACCCAGGTCTGCGGACAATTGATGGACCGGCTGAGTGACTCGACTGCTAATTAACTCGTTTCTTGACGACTGTGCAGAACCAGTGGGCTAATCATATACTGACAGAGAGTCTATGTGAGCCATTACGCCACAAAGGAGAGAGACAAGTGATTGTTGCGAAACAGCTTGCTCAGATTGACAGGTCATGGACCTTTTTGGGCAATACTTTAACAAAAGCTGTCAGTTATAATGCATTATTACCTGTAATAACACTGTTTGGAAATCTTGTTATATTATAAATGTACGAAATGGTAATAACTGGATCATTATGAGATGATACTTAGACATTACAAGGGGGTCATAAGCCTACATGATTTTAACAAATCGTTACAATACATTTTGACCACATCATAATGCACTATACCTGTAGGTGAAAGTAATAGTCTGGCAATCTAAAAGGGTTTAAAGGCAGCACAGAGACACTTACCTACAGGCATGGTTTTGCCATGTATCTTGTCGGCCCAACTGCATAGTATCTAAGGGTTTTGATGCTGCCGTCCAGATCAATGAAGAAAGAATGTAGGAATGGTTTCCCAGTGTCTATAGTCTCCATGGTCTGTAAAAGAGAAGGAATAGTCATAATCAGAAACACTGAACATGGCGCAATAAGGCCACATCAATGCAGGCTGTCCTAACTTCTAAAATGGGAAATCTGAGGCAGAATCATGTCAATAGAATAAAACAAGGAATAACTAATAATATAACTAAAAATATATTTTGAGAGGTTCTCTCATCTTTTGCACAGTCAGCTGCAAGCGCAGCACCATCAATGCCTTGGTTGCTACAAAACAATGTTTTATGCCCTCGACGTGCGCCAATAAGTTAATATGCTGTGGGAGTTAATTGGTTCAGAAAGAAAAGTTATAATGATTATAATGATAAATGAATATGAGGCTGAGTAGAGGCACTGGGTACGGCATGGCTGCCATAGCTAGCAGGGTTGTCTCTCTGTGTAGCCAAGGGTGGTGTGAGCTGGAACATTATATGACCATGAAATACAACAGATCCATCTGAATCTCATCTGAATGTCATATCAAATGTATTTCAAATCTAGATTAACAATCATTTCTATAGAGCAGAGGGGTGGACAGAAACCTTGACAAAAGCAATCCATGACGTTGTGCATTTGACAGTATTTCAATAAGTGACTGTACGTAAGTTACTAAACTCTTTGACGGACACAAGCTGCTTGAAACCACTAAGCCGAATGTGTTGGGGAAGAGAACATTTTTGTATGGTGAGACCAACTGTGTCAAACATGATTTGTACACTTAAAAGGTGCTATGATACTCAAGTTCTTTGATTGACTCTCTCAAGTCAAGTGAGACACAAGTCAAGTGTTTACTAAAAACCTGGGTCAAATACGTAAAATACTTTAAAATAGGCCTACTTGAAAGTATTTGAGGTGCGCTTGATTTACCTTGGAGTTTGGGAGAACCCATAGAGAATGATAGAGGACTCTTCTTTGTATCAGTCCTATTTATGGCATCTGTGAGTGCACTGGCATCTCCATTTTGAAGTAGTCCATTTTATTCTACAACTACTTCTATGAGTTGGTAAACAAACAGAAAGGATGCATACTGCCACCTGGAGTGTGTTGTCTGAACAGGTATAAAGCCAAGATTGGTGATTTATTGCCACCTGCAGTTATGGAATGTTTGCTTACAGTATAGTTCATTGGCTGATCCCTCCTGATGACCCGGATGGAATTATGTGATCCTTGTGAATTACACTGTTGAAGGCTTAGGAAGGCCGAAATGTTTGTCTATCTACCTACCACCGAATGAACTAAATACTATAAAGAAACCTTGAATCTCCTTTTGAGTGCGGACCAGCTACATCATTTTGTGATCCTTCCTTAACCCATTGGAGTCCCACCCAGTTGGCTACTTCAAAATGGTGAAAGTCCTCAATGATGCGGCCCATGCTAAATCAGGCTTTCGGGCTCTAGAGTCCTCTATCTATCTCTATGGGAGAACCAGCTCAAGTGCAGCACCAGCAATGATATAATAATAATATAATATGCCATTTAGCAGACGCTTTTATCCAAAGCGACTTACAGTCACGCGTGCATACATTTTTGTGTATGGGTGGTCCCGGGGGATCGAACCCACTACCTTGGCGTTACAAGCGCCGTGCTCTACCAGCTGAGCTACAGAGGACCACGATATATGTAGGCTATTTGACCAATAAGATCTAATTCCAACATTCAACCAAAGCAAATGGAAATATAATAAGAGACGAAGCACTGCCACAGAGCTAGAACACCAATAGATTTATCCTGTCTTTCATTGGGCTAAATGCTAAATCTGGTCTTTATTTCTCCCACAAACAGAACAGGGGTTAGTGTAATTAGCGATACCCCAGCACAAGCAGCCCTCCCAGAGCATGTTTTCAATTAGCAGCCACATGCAATCCCATAATATGACTTCACTCACATCTGTAATGTTTCATTTACAAATCGGACTCCTAATGCAATCTGGAAACTCGATTGAGAAGGCACTGGAACATGGCTCGGATCACCCACCACTGTAATATCTGACTTACACTGTAAAAAAAATAATCCAAGGTGGCCCAACTCAAGATATTTTAGTAACTAGTTCCACAGACTTTTTGAGTTTACTCAACTTTTTGGAGAAGTGGCGGCAGGTAGCCTAGTATTTACAGCGTTGGGCCAATAACTGAAAAGTTGCTAGTTCGAATCCCCCGAGTCACAAATGTGAAAATTCTGTTGATGTGGCCTTGAGCAAGGCACTTAATCCTAATTGCTCTAGGGGTTGCTGTTAATTATGTCAGACCATCTCTCAGGGAGAGTTGGGATACCGGTATGCAGAAAACACATTTCCAATTCATACATGCGTATTAATACACGCTTGTACATGTGTTGAATAAGCCTCATATTTTAAGTTGGCCAAAACATTGTTCTAACTCAACTATACACTGAGTATACCAAACATTAGGAACACCTTCCTAATATTGAGTTGCACCCACCTGGCACCTACTACCATACCCCGTTCAAAGGCACTTAAATCTTGTGTCTTGCCCATTCACCCTCTGAATGGCACACAATCACAACCCATGTCTCAATTGTCTCAAGGCTGAAAAATCCTTATTTAACCTGTCTCCTCCCCTTCATCTACACTGATTGAAGTGGATTTAACAAGTGACTTCAACAAGGGATAATAGCTTTCACCTGGATTCACCTGGTCAGTCTATGTCAATCAACTTAAAAATATGTTTTTGATAGATGTTTTGCATGGAAATTATTTTATTATTGACAAAAGACTGTTATATTTTTTTATGTTAAAGGAATACTACACTCAAAAACTATATTTTGGTATTTAGTCCATTAGTCCCCTGTTAATACAATTCCATGTCAGTTAAACTTTTCCCCAATTTTATATTTAACCTACAAGTACTTTTTCTAAGTTGCATTTTTTACAGTGAGGAGGGAGGAGGAAAACACACAATCACCAGATAAAGAGGTAGAGAAAGAGAGAGGGAGAAAGAGAGAGAGAGAAAGAGAGAGAGGGAGAGAAAGAGAGAGGGAGAGAAAGAGAGAGGGAGAGAAAGAGAGAGGAGAGAAAGAGAGAGAGAGAGAAAGAGAGAGGGAGAGAAAGAAGAGGGAGAGAAAGAGAGAGGGAGAGAAAGAGAGAGAGAGGAGAAAGAGAGAGGGAGAGAAAGAGAGAGAGATTTCATGCAAGTTGATCTTCTTTATAATGTATTTTTATGGCTTCTCTTGTGCCACACACAGGCCTAAAGTCTCACAGGCTCTCACCAACAATATTAGAATGAATGTCAAGGTTGTGTGGGGATTATATAGCAACAAGTGTAGAACTGAAAAATATATATTACTCGAGTCGCGATCACAGATCATGCACTTTCAGCATCTGGTGCATTGCGCACTGCGCTGCTGCTGTCAATTATCTCTGGATACCCAGAATAGATGATAGGCTACCTTCACAACGCAGGTGTCAGGTGTAAAGTTGACCAATAGGCTGCTAGTTGTAGCCTACTACAGTCTAGAGACAAATAATGTTAATAGACCGTTATATCGACAACTTACCGCTAGCAGTGCCTGGTCCCTCTCGATCAGGTCTGCGAGCTTGTGCAGGAGTCGCCCCCGGCTTGACACATCCATCCTTCGCCACGGCGAGCCCTCTGGCTGGCCGCTCTGGCAGCCTTTACAGCCTTGTCCACATCTGCCTTCAGGTACACATCAACAGCTTTCACACGGACAACTGATAACCTACCTATAACATTTCTATGCGTAATGTTATTTTGCATAAGTTACAATTATGAGCAGGCTAATGATAATTGATAGGCCTAATTCATTCGCACAAATTTATTTTTGTCTGTAGCCTAATAAAATACTTTGGTATTGAGTTGATAGACAGTCGCGCTCTTGGTTTTCAATTAGGCTATGGAAAAGGAAATGAAACATATAGGCCTAGATCTTTTCTTGACCAGGGACCCCCTCCCAGGCAAACTGGCAACCCAGGGACCGCCATCATACATTAGCAAAAACATGTATTTCACATGTCTTGTCTTATCATCAGGTGAATGATAATGGCAAGGAGAAGTAATCAACATTTTAAAATGAACAGATTTGGTAAAGAATTTTTCATTATTTTGACCTCCCCACATTATAATTGGAAGAGGAAGTATAATCTCTAACATAGGCTATTAGCTAGAAAGGTAGTAACTCCAGAAATATTTTCGCTAAGATCAGCTGTTTAGCTGGTTAATAAACAAAGGTTAGCCATGTGTTGGCAAAAATGTATGTCCAAGTCAAAAAGCTTACCAGCAGCGAACGGCACTTGCCACACTGGTAGCCTATTGACTGGTAGCCTATTGACTGGTAGCCTACTGACTGGTAGCCTACTGACTGGTAGCCTATTGACTGGTAGCCTACTGACTGGTAGCCTATTGACTGGTAGCCTAATGACGGGTGCTTTTTCAAAGCCTATGTCAGATACTCCAGCGAGTTTAATTGGCTCCAATGAGTGTAATTTGCTCAATATTAGGAGTTGAGAAATTAAGTTCACATCATTAGAAATAAAACATGATCCTATTTTCTACTGTAGGTATGTAATTAAAAATGTGTTTATTCTGTTGTTGCTAGCGATATTCATAAAAACGTTGAAAAAAATAATGTATATAAAATAAAATATTTTCGCGGACCCCCTGCAGTACCTGTACCCCCGGTTGAATACCCCTGGCCTAGATAATCAGAACCAGACTGAGAGAATAAAGAGAGGTGGAAAAAGTCAGGGTCACTGCAGTAGGTGTAAACTAATTCTGTTAATTTAATTTCGCAAACATTCCTTATTTCGTCAAGTCAATTTATTAATCGGGACATGAATTTATGTTTTAGGTACATACTTTGTCTGCTTCTTCCACTTCACAGATTTTGACACCTGTTGCTGGATTGAAGGTCTGAAACGTCTTTCCTTTGACAGAGGTGTGCCACTCATTGTTGATAAAAATCTGTTGAACACAAAGAAAGACGCTTAAAAAAAATTAAAATAAAGTTTTACAACGCACCTGTTCATTAGGCTACTACCAGGAAGCAATATAACACAGGAGCATAAATAATGTGTGTTTTTTGGTTTTCAAATATAGTTTTCATGCAACCTTTTGGATCCAACTCCAATATGAAGACATGGATATCACACCAACAGGCAAACCACAACATTTAGCCTACGCACAGGCTACAGCCTAACATGCGTTAGAATAACTTGACGAAAATCACCTGCCTTGGCTTATGATGTATTGAACATGTAGTTTTACATTAAATTATACCTTATACTTTACACTCAAGTTTCAAGTTTGTATTGTCACTTGCACTAACTAGTACAGTGAAATGCCTTTCTTGATTGCTCTTTCCCAACAATGCAGTAGTACTATATATATATATATATATATATATATATATATATATATATATATATATATATATATATTTATATATATATATTCAAAATAGTTCAAAAGTTGTGCATACCGGTGTTTCAGATGTTTCGGCTTAATACTTTTTTTCACATTACATTTTCACTATTCAGTGATTGCTGCTATGTTACTTCAATAAGACGTGCGTCTCACCTTGGTGTGGCGTATCTCCTGCACTTTGACCGGCTGAGGAAAAGGCATGGGAGGGCTCCCCTCGCCATTCGCCCCCGTCACCCCGTTCTCTGTAGTTCCGTTCTGAGCCATTCTGCGTCACCGGTCCAGTCCTGCCACCAGTGTATCCTCTCTGTGTGTCTGTGTACTACTGAGCACTAGAAGCGCATCCAGCGGTCTTTATAAGAAGGCGAAAATCCTCCCTCTCTCTCTCTCTCTCTCTCTCTCTCTCTCTCTCTTTCCCCAGAGCAGCTGAGGGAAACCCAACTCTGCCCTTATCAAAATATCAGGCCCCATTATCTGCTGCATGGAATCATAAACCAAAGCCTCCTGGAATATTGTTGTTAATAGGAATGTTTAACATAACAGGATAAAGATATGACAGACGCGTTTATATTGACGGTCGGCTACTCAAGGACAGGTGTGGCAGGTGCAATTTTTTGCGTGTCAATTTATTTATTTGGGAAAGTGCAAGGTGTCGAAGTATGGAACTTAAGCCATTCAAATAGATGCTAATTATTGTGGATTCTTTTTTTCGTAGAACACGAATAGCAGTATGTCCAATGTGTATACATTTCCAACACAATCTCACACTCAATTCGTGCAAATATGTACAACAAGTATTTCAGCAGATTTCGTGCGTTTTTGTGTGGCTTAATTAATGTGAAAATACAAAAAAAATGGTGCGACTTAATTCGTAGGAAAATACATTTTGGGGGGCAAACTTCAGAACAATCTTTTGAAAGTTATTGGAGCAATGCATTTTGGGCAATGGTGTTCTACACTGCCTTTTTTTGTGTCCCACATTATTTATAAAAAAACAAACATGTTAAAACACCAATATTGTTAATCAACCAGGTTGTCACCGAAATGTTTATAATACAATAGTAGCCTTATGTTTTTATTTTATTTTTAATGCCAATGTTTTTTTCTATGGTTGTTTTCGCTTAATACTTTGGGATACTGGTGCTATGTCGGATTTTATGAGGGTTGCCAGATTTGAGTAAAAAAGCTGTATTGTCTGTTTTTTGTGTGATATCGATGAAGGTATTTGATTGGGGAATGGGGATACATTTTCATGATGGGAAATTCATTAATCAATAAATGTGGGGAAACAGAAGACCAGTAAAAATAAATTGGGGGTTTAAATTCCCCTGGTGCAACTGCATGGTATTTGCATATATAACAAGCCTGGACTATGATCAATTAAGCCACATCAATGCAGTTAAACAGGTTAATGTAAAATAATGAATTATGTTGTCTTACACATATGACACTTCCAAGGCCGTTTCATGATGATTATTACGGTTGTGTCAATCATGTTATATACTTTGGCTATTGTAACAAGGCATATGTCAGCATTGTAATCCTACTGCCTCTGCCCAGAGGCCTACTAGGCTTTCATGGCAACAGACGTTGAGTTGACTTTGCCACATATGAGACCTGGTTGAGTCCCTGTTGCAGCTTTCACTTTCTTCCGCTACATTGGTGGCATCATTGGGACCACATCCTGCTCACGTCTAGTTATGTGATCTAGTGTTGGGAAGCATTCTGTTTTTCAACATTGTGTTGGGTGTAATTACATTGATATATCTAGTGAACAATGGATAAGCAACAATGGGCGTGGCCGGATAGAAGTAGTCATTACAGGTGTGATCAAGCCATACATCAAAGCTGCCTGAAGCTTAATGGAAAGTGCTATGCCCTGACCAATTATTCAGAAGAAAATCCTCTGTGACTGTCTAATTTACACAAGTGAATTTACTAGTGTGGACCCAAAACAAACACATTCTACACATTTACAAACTACCTGTTTAAAGTGTTATTACAACCATGACCCTATTCTCATCGGCGGGACCGCAGTGGAGAAGGTGGAAAGCTTCAAGTTCGCTTGGCGTACACATCACCGACAAACTGAAATGGTCCACCCACGCAGACAGTGTAGTGAAGAAGGCGCAACAGAGCCTCTTCAACCTCAGGAGGCGGAAGAAATTCGGCTTAGCACCTAAAACCCTCACAAACTTTTACAGATGCACAATTGAGAGCATCCTGTCGGTCTGTATCCCCGCCTGGTACGGCAACTGCACTGCCCACAACCGCAGGGCTCTCCAGAGGGTGGTGCGGTCTGCTGGAATGCAACTACCCGCCCTCCAAGACACATACAGCACCTGATGTCACAGGGAAGGCCAAAAAGATCATCAAGGACATCAACCACCCGAGCCACTGCCTGTTCACCCCGCTATCATCCAGAAGGTGAGGTCAGTACAGGTGCATCAAAGCTGGGACCGAGAGAATGAAAAACAGCTTCTATCTCAAGGCCATCTGACTGTTAAATAGCCATCACTAGCACATTAGAGGCTGCTGCTGCCTATGAAATCACTGGCCACTTTAAGAAATGGAACACTAGTCACTTTCATAATGTTTACATATCTTGCACTACTCATCTCATATGTGGTCCTCTGTAGCTCAGCTGGTAGAGCACGGTGCTTGTAACGTCGGTAGTGGGTTCGATCCCGGGACCACCCATACACAAAAATGTATGCACGCATGACTGTAAGTCGCTTTGGATAAAAGCGTCTGCTAAATGGCATATTATTATTATGTATATACTGCATTCTATTCTATAATATTCTACTGTATCTTAGTCCATGCCGCTCTGTCATTGCTTGTCCATATATGTATATATTCTTAAATCCCATTCCTTACTAGTTTTGTGTGTATTAGGTATATGTTGTGAAATTGTTAGATACTACTTGTTAGATATTACTGCACTGTCGGAGCTAGAAGCACAAGCATTTCGCTACACCCGCTATAACATCTGCTAAACACGTGTATGTGACAAATAATATTTGATTTGATCATATGGATGGAAAATTGGATGGAAAATTACTGAGGATAATAGCGGACAATATTGCCACTCCTATTTGCCATATCTTCAATCTAAGCCTACTAGAAAGTGTGCCCCCTCAGGGCTGGAGGGAAGCAAAAGTAATTCCGCTACCCAAGTAGTAAAGCCCCCTTTACTGGCTCAAATAGCCGACCAATCAGCCTGCTACCAACCCTTAGTAAACTTTGGGAAAAATGGTGTTTGACCAGATACAATGCTATTTTTACTGTAGACAAATTGACAACAGACTTTCAGCACGCTTTATAGGGCGACATTCAACTAAGCTACAGCACTTACACAAATGACTGATGATTGGCTGAGAGAAATTGATGATAAAAAGATTGTAGGAGCTGTTTTGCTAGACTTCAGTGCGACTTTTGACATTATCGATCATGGTTAGCTGATGAAAAATATGTGTATTGGCTTTACACCCCTGCTATATTGTGGATAAAGAGTTACCTGTCTAACAGAACACAGAGGGTGTTCTTTTAATGAACCTCTCCAACATAATCCAGGTAGAATCAGGAATTCCCCAGGGCAGCTGTTTAGGCCCCTTACTTTTTCAATCTTTACTAATGACATGCCACTGGCTTTGAGTATGCAGAGTCTATGTATGCGGATGACTCAACACTCATATTGTCAGCTAATACAGGGACTGAAATGACTGCAACACTTAACAAAAGAGCTGCAGTTAGTTTAAGATGGGTGACAAGGAATAAGTTAGTCCTAAATATGAAGAAAAAAAAACTAAAAGCATTGTATTTGGGACAAATCTTTCTACTAAACCCTAAACCTCAACTAAATCTTGTAATGAATAATGTGGAACTTGGAGCAAGTTGAGGTGACTAAACTTCTTGGAGTAACCCTGGATTGTAAACTGTTATGGTCAAAATATGTTGACACAACAGTAGCTAAAATGGGGACAAGTCTGTCCATAATAAGCGCTGCTCTGCCTTCTTGATAACACTGTCAACAAGGCAGGTCCTACAGGGCCCTAGTTTTGTCGCACCTGGACTACTGTTCAGTCGTGTGGTCAGGTGCCACAAAAAGGGACTTACAATTGGCTCAGAACAGGGCTGGCCCTTAAAAGTACACAGTGAGTTTACATTAATGATATGCATGTCAATCTCTCATGGCTCAAAGTGGAGGAGAGATTGACTTTATCACTACTTGTTTTTGTAAGAGGTGTTGACATGCTGAATGCCCGAGCTGTCTGTTTCAAACTACTAGCACACAGTTTAAACTACTCGGACCCCATGCATACCCCACATAACATGCCACCAGAGGTCTCTTCACAAACCCAAGTCCAGAACAGAGTATTGTTTTATCTTTTGTTTTATGTGTAATATAAGTGTCTTAATGTGTTTGGACCCCAGGAAGAGTAGCTGCTGCCTTGGCAGCAACTAATGGGGATCCATAATAAAATACAAAAATAAATATGTAAGTGTGTTATGCAGCAAAAACACAACTATCCTTTTTTAAAAGATGCAAACCAGTAATATGAATCACTGTTGATCCATCCTATTCTGATCTAATGAGATGGTTGTAGGATTTTCTACGGCCTAGAATCGAGGCCTTTCCCTGTCAAGAAGGATGAAGCTTGGCCCCTCTTGGTTCTCATTGGTGAAGACTGAACTCAAGTTAGGGGTTATATGTCGACTCTCCTATACCGCTTTGCCCAACATGTTATACCCCAGAGGTTGTAAATAAACCCTTTTTAAGGTGATATAATCATTATAATAGGGCTGTGAAACCCATAGCCGAATGGCTTCAGACTGAGCATTTCTCACCATTTATATACGGAGAGCAATTTCCATTTTGTATAACAGGTAGTGTCCATTTATTTATAGTAGTGTGTTGATTAATTATTGCTTTCTTCAGTGGAAATACAGAATATGTATAAAAATGCCAAATATACCAAAAAGCTAAATCAAGTAGAGTTTACGACTATTTAACCATGTTAATCAATACTGAAACATGCAAACTACAAACATTTAACCAGTTAAAGATAATGAATACATGACAACTAGATACACATATTTATTAAAAATAATTCATACAAAAGTCAAGAGTTGGCTATAACATGAGTACAAACAAAGTGAGTGTGTGTATATGTGTGTAAGTGTTTGTGTATATGTGTGTGTGTATTATGGTGTGTATTATAATTTCTCATCATAAAACTGTATCCCCATTTACCAATCAAATACCTTCATCGATAACCCCCCCAAAAAAAAATGTTTTTATCCAATCTGCCAACCCCTCATAAAATTCAACATAGCCTTGTATAAGTGCATTATGAAAGAAATTGTGTAATGTAACGAAGAAATTGAGCCTTGTATTAAATACATTTGAAGAAAATGTTATGTCTCCATGAAATATGAAAGAGTTTAAACCGTAACCTACTGTTGCCACACGAATGGGCCTTTCGACTACAAATGCACCAGTATCCAAAGTATTAAGAGAAAACAAGCATAGAAACAGTATTGGCATTCATTTAAAAAACAACAACGTAAGGCTACTATTATATTATAATTATTTTGGTGATAACCTGGTGGATTAAAATTTTAGGTTGTTAACAAGTTTTTTTTTTATATAAATAAATGTGGGACACAAAAAAAGGCAGTTAAACACCACTGCCCATTGTGCATTACTCTAATACTTTCAAAAGATTGTTCCAAAGTTTGGCCCCTGAATAAAATTATTTTCCTATGAATAATCGCACAAAGGTGTGTCTTTTCCTATACCTTAAGTCACACAAAAACACTTTTTTACATATTTACCCAATTGGTGTGAGATTGTGTTACATTTATACCTCTCCATATTGGGATATATTTGGTAAAGGGTTCCCCACTTTCAGATAATTATTTTAAAGTTGGTCTCTTTTTGCTCATCAAGTCTTCTTTACTATAATTTTGTATTGTATTTCTAATATTTTCCAAGAATTTATTTGTGTAGCCTATCATTTTGTACCGATTATAACATAAATGTTACCAAATCAAGTTCACAAACAACATCACCAAAACTGATTGGCGTTAATTAATTCTAACACTGCCCAGTGTGTGTGTGTGTGTAAAAGAGAAGCGTGAGTGTGTAACCCGTTGCACGTGCTGTGTAGGCCTAATTGTGTGAACTCCCGAAAATAACCCCAGCGAGCGAGCCGAAAGAGAGAGTTTACTGTAGGCCTACCACCAAATTATTGTCTGTGTCTTTACAGTCCAGTCCATGAAAGTAATGAGGTGGAATTAATTTGTCAGCACAATATTTACATTGTAACACAAGAGCTTTGATCAGCCACGGCCGGAGGATTGGGGGAGACTGCTGGCCGGTCATCAGCCGTGCAAAGGTGTGATGAGTTGTGATGTTCTTCGCAAAGTTGGTTTTTGCACCTGGACGTGGTGAAGTTGAATGGAGTTGAACACATGCAAACAAATGCTTTGTTCTTCGGGGGACAAAGCCCTCAACCGGCTCGGGGCCTCGACAATCAAACACTGTCGCCATTGTTTCCCCTCGTTGCCTCTCGTCACTCTTCTTGTCTTCTTGTTCTAATGAGGACAACGAGCTCTCGCCGTGCATTTCTCACTTCAGCAAGTTTCTAACACTTCCTAATGAGAGAGAGAGAGAGAACCCAGAGAGACTGAGCAAGAGGAAAGCCAGGGCAGGAATGGAGAGAGAGAGAGAGAGAAACTGTAGAGAGAGAGACATAGTACATTTTTATTGTTTTATTTCAATTTTGTTTATTATTTATTTCACTTGCTTTGGCAGTGTAAACATATGTTTCCCATGCAAATAAAGCCCTTAAATTGAAATTGAATTGAGAGAGAGAGAGAGAGAGATGAAAAAACAGAGAAGGGAAAGCAAACATACCAGTTAAGATTATAGACTAAATGAATTATTGCCAGACACATTGCTTTGCTTGCGGTCACTTTGCAGTCATGGGCTCATCCTATTTAAATCGTTTATGCAAATAGTCTTCAAATGCTCTGAAAATGTAGATTTGATATGCATCAGGATTGGAAACGTAGATGATAATCAGGAATTCCATGCAAAGAAGGAACTAAAGTAGGCCTACAGATGATTCCATATAGGTTGGAATTGCCTGGGTTGCAATGGAACCATAATACGTGTCCATATGTCATAGGTCAACCTGACAGTGGCAAAAACAAGGCAATAATGCATCTTTTAGCAATGGCATCTTATAATAACATTCAATAATGCATCTTTTAGCAATGGCATCTTATTATAACATTCAATAATGCATATTTTAGCAATGGCATCTTATAATAACATTCAATATTGGATCTTTTAGCAATGGCATCTTATAATAACATTAAATAATGCATCTTTTAGCAATGGCATCTTATAATAACATTCAATAATGCATCTTTTAGCAATGGCATCTTATAATAACATTCAATAATGCATATTTTAGCAATGGCATCTTATAATAACATTCAATAATGCATCTTTTAGCAATGGCATCTTATAATAACATTCAATAACATCATTTTAGCAATGGCATCTTATAATAACATTCAATAATGCATCTTTTAGTAATGGCATCTTATAATAACATTCAATAATGCTCAGGATAGTTTAACTTTGCACTGTAGTGGATTGTTATTAGCATCACTAGATCTTTGTTCACAGTCGCTGCTCTCCTTGTCTGTTCCTAAGGCTAGAACTGAGATGGGGAAACAATATTTTTCCCATAATGCCCTTCATCCTGGAACATGTTTCAAAATATATTAAAGTTAGAGAGTTAGTGGAGTTGCCTGTTTTTAAGACTCTGATCGCGACACTGTTTGTGATGCTGCAGTTGTTTCTAATCTTTAAATGTATCTGTAATTTGTGACACTTTGTCTTTTGTGTGTATTTTGTATTTTTCTGTAATATGTTATGTACACACTGCTATTTCCCTGTTTTGCCTTCTTGCCAGGTCGCCCTCGCAAAATAGGTTTTTGCTCAATGGGTCTTACCTGGTTAAATAAAGGTTAAAAAAGTTTTTATAGAATCTTTACAACTTGCCACAATGAACAAAGTTGTATGGCAATAGCTTATGTGGAAAACATCCAGAAAACGTCCGAAACGTCCAGATGTGTCGTGGGAAAGTGTGGCCAGGTGCCGTGCTCCTCCATGGTTGGATGGTCAGGTTAATTGGGGGTTCCACACCTTCTAATGGAGGTCAAGTATTTTACCCCCCCCACCACACGTCAACAACCACTTAGACTCAACACACACCCAGACAGCTAATTGTGGCAACAGCTTGTGTTAATAAGGAGACTATTATTGCCAAGATACTGTGTGTATTAATTTGGAATTATGAAACAATTTAATTATGATTAATATTATTTAAACACTTTGGCTATTTTTGGTCCCTTACGTAGTGGGGCAATTTCCTGTACACAAATTAGGCCTAGTCCAGCAATAAAAGCAAACTCAATCTCCATTGAAAGTGCTTTTTAATCCAGGACTAACTGTGTACGGGAAACTGGACCTATAGAATTTATATGAATGGACTACGAATGAATTAAGCAATATGATTTTATAATCACAGCGAATTTGGACACCCTGACAAAATGTATTTTAAATCATACACCTGTCTACATTATGTGATGTCTCGGATTTCAATGTCAATGTACCAATGACTGAAATATATAAAATGGAATTGAAAATATATGAACAGCTAATCTGCAGTATCATAATCCACAACCCCTGCAGCCTGACCCATCTCCACAACCCAGCACATATACAGTTTCATGTTCAGAAGGGGCAGGGAATGGTATAAAACTGTGTCCTAGATCCGATGACAGTATTGGTCATGTGTTTTTCGGACCCTCCATTGGTTGTACTCTCAGCGGGGCAGAAACCTCAGAGATCAATTGGTAAACTCGGATTTACCACCCCTAAATATCCCTGCACAACGTCTGTTTGCGCCTCTACCGGATGGAAACTACAAGTGTAACGGCTGTGCTCAATGCAATGGCACTTACAAATGTAGAACCTTCAAACACCCCCCAAACAGGGAAACAGATCCCAATCAAAGGTGTTATCGTTCTCCACTAAGGCAGTTATTTATCTTATAACTTGTCCTTGTGGTAAACATTATGTTGGTAAAACAAAGCGCGAATTAAAGTACGAATCTCTGAGCATCGCGTAAGCACCATTAGGTGCAAAAACTTGACATACCCAGTCGCTGCCCACTTTTTGGAAGCCGAACCACTGATTTCGTCCCTACGTTATATCGGGCACCGAACATGTCACCCTCCCTAGGAGAGGGTACCTCGACAACTTATTGTTAAAACTAGAGGCTATCTGGATCTTTAATTTAAAGACCCTTGCTTCAGTCTCAACAGAGACTTTGATCTGAAGCCATTCTTGTGATTATTGTGATTTCTGCTATTTATTGTAAATGTTTGTGGGCCTATGTAGCCAAGTTGTATCTATGATCGTATGCTATCCATGTTTTTTTGTATGTTCTGTTTATCTGTGAATTAACCAATGCTATTAGGGCCACCCCGGCCATGATTACAGACACCTGCGTGTGTCCTTTGACACTATATAAACTAGCAGTGTTTGTCATTATACCCTGATGAAGACAGCTTGTCTGTCGAAACGTTGGTTATTAGGTTATTAAATTCATTGCATCTGAGTTACATGAGTGTGCGGCTTTCCTTTTTCTTTTCCAAGTGTTCTACTGTTAGCCAGCACCTCGCCTAAATAGGTGTCGTTTCTTTTCCCCTCTATATACAAACTGTGTCAAAAATGGAGTGAAACAGGGAGCTGCTATCTGAACTTGCACAATATTTTTGCTTGTTTTGCCCTAATGAACACGACCCAGGTAGCTAGTAGCCAGCTGAGTGGCCCTGCCTTTCTTGTGGCTGATCAGATCACTGGTGAGTGGCAGGCCCTTAAGACCCATCAGATCACTGGTGAGTGGCAGGCCCTAAGACCCATCAGATCACTGGTGAGTGGCAGGCCCTTAAGACCCATCAAGATCACTGGTGAAAGTGGAAGGCCCTTAAGACCCATCAGATCACTGGTGAGTGGCAGGCCCTTAAGACCCATCAGATCACTGGTGAGTGGCAGGCCCTAAGACCCATCAGATCACTGGTGAGTGGCAGGCCCTTAAGACCCATCAGATCACTGGTGAGTGGCAGCCCTTAAGACCCATCAGATCACGGTGGGCAGGCCCTTAAGACCCATCAGATCACTGGTGAGTGGCAGGCCCTTAAGACCCATCAGATCACTGGTGAGTGGCAGGCCCTTAAGACCCATCTGATCAGTGATGGGACGGTCAGGGAGTGAGCTCTAAAGCCAGCCACCAGTCCATGGCCTGCCTGGGAGAAACACCATAAGAATGAGAGAGAAAAGGTGGTGCTTGATCTCTGGAGCGTGGAGGAGGAAGGGAGAGAGAGAGAGAGAGAGAGAGAGAGAGAGAGAGGAAGAGAGAGAGAGAGAGGGAGAGCATGTGGGGTGGAGAGGAGGGAGAGATAGAGAGAGAGAGAGAGAGAGAGGAGAGAGGAGAGAGAGGGAGAGAGATAGAGAGGGAGAGCATGTGGGGTGGAGAGAGAGATAGAGAGGGAGAGAGAGAGAGAGGGGAGAGAGAGGAGAGAGAGAGAGGAGAGAGAGAGAGGAGAGTATGGGAGAGAGAGAGAGATAGAGAGAGAGAGAGGGAGAGAGATAGAGAGGGAGACATGTGGGGTGGAGAGAGAGAGAGAGAGAGAGAGAGGGCATCTCTAGCGCGTGGGGTGGAGGAAGACAGCAATCCAGAAAGAGAAAGAGAGAGAAAGAGAGGTAGAGAGAGAGTAGAGAGAAAGAGAGGTAGAGAGTAGAAAAGAGGTAGAGAGAAAGTGGAGAAAGAGAGAGAAAAGAGAGAGGCGAGTGCCACAGTGAGATAACTCCGTCCAGGTGCTCAGGGGCCCAGACAAAGACTCTTTTCAGCGCTCCGATGAAAAGAACCCCCTCCGCTTGTTGCAAAATATAAGCAGGAGGGGAAAGAGAGAACAAAACTGGGCAGATGGGTATACTACAGTAGCTAAATATGTGTGAGGGAAAGCCTAGGCAATTAAGTGAGCTCTCATTGGCAATAACAAGCCCTTTGATTAACGGAGCCCATAGTTCAGGTCATAGATGAAACTTCGTCCCAAACGGCACCCCATTCCCTTTATAGTGCACTCCTTTTGTCCAGAGGACTATGTGCCCTCGTAAAAAAATAGTGCACTTTCATGGGAATAGGGGTGCCATTTGGGAGGCATATTAGGTCCCATACATGATGAGCTGCTATCAGCTTCTCCTATTGTTTGAGGATGAACTGCCATAGTCTGTGGAAGTTATTATTTGATGATTTGATTTCTGAAGGACAATGTATAACTTCTATGATACACCATTAACAATGAACCTGATTGACATCTCTGAGCCAGAACAAACATGGTAATAGTGCAGACAGTAGAATCCAACATGAACATACAATGACATCGTATTTAATACAAAAGATGAGATCATGTGTCAAACTGGGTACACTGCAGGTAGCCTAGCAGTTAAGAGCGTTGGGCCAGACCGAAAAGTTGATGGTTTGAATCCCTGAGCGACTAGGTGAAAAGAATCTGCCGATGTGCCCTTGAGCAATGTACTTAACACTAATTGCTCCCTGTAAGTTGCTCTAGATAAGAGCATCTGCTAAATTAATGATTTTTTTTTACTATGTCATTCTTAGTAGGGGGCAGCAGGTAGCCTGGCCGGTAGGGAGTGTTGGACCAGTAACCAAAAAGGTTGCTGGATTGAATCCCCGAGCTGACAAGAATAAAAATCAGTCATTCTGCCTCTGACCAAGGCAGTAAACCCACTGTTCCCCGGGCGCTGTTGACGTGTATGTCGATATAAGGCACCCCCGCCCACCTCTCTGATTCAGAGGGGGTTGGGTTAAATGCGGAAGATACATTTCAGTTGAATGCATTCAGTTGTACAACTGGCTAGGTATCCCCCTTTCCCCTTTCTAATTCCATGTTTGAAAATGAGGGAGGGTTGGGTTAAGTTAAATGATAGGGTGGAATTTGAGATACATACCACTCATATTAAACTTTACAGGTACCTTTTAATGTGTCAAGTAATGTACTGTTATTTGTAATTCTTAAGATGTGCTTCCCAAAATGCAAATAGTGCTATTACCATATTGCTTGCACCTACCTGTCCAATCCCCTCAGATCAAGGGCATTGGGGCATTTGGGTCAATTTGGGATTGGCCCAAAGACTGTAGTTCATGCACTTGATCAGGAATGGTTACTTAGTATATATAGTCTGGAAGCTAAAGTCCTTAGTTGCTACACTACATCCATTTTTAGACAGATAAATAAATTATATATACCAATTGATTCTTGAATAATATAACTGATAAATGCCTCATGAGCTTAGTTCAACTGTCGTGCCCCCATCAGAACCCAAAATATAAGCTTGTTTTACTCCAATGTTTGTAAACAACAAATGTAAACAAACACTGTATAGCCTCAAAACATGGTTAAAACTATATGTTGATATCATGGATGGTCAGTCCTTGCATCCATAGATCTGTCTATGAATTTGAGGGTGGTTACATTTCTCCAGCCCCATCCCTAGCGTTTTTAGCAAAACAGGTGGGGAAAACACTTTGTTATTGTTTCAATTAAGGAATCTAGCATTAATGAATGGGAGATTCGGTCAAAATGACAACAGCAGATATCATACAACAGAGGCAAAACACAGGATACAAAAAAGAAGGAGAGGTATTACCTCTGACAGAGCTAGAGTTAGAAAAAGGGTTCCAAAAGGTTCTTCAGCTGTCCCCATAGGAGAACCCTTTTTCATTCCAGGGAGAACCCTTTTCGGTTCCGCATAGAACCCTTTTGGGTTCCATGTAGAACCTTCTGTGGAAAGGGTCCTACATGGAACCCAAAAGGGTTCTACCTGGAACCAAAAAGGGTTCTCCTATGAGGACAGTCAAACCATTTTTTTCTAAGAGCGTAGACATGAATGAAAGAGGTGACTCACCCTTTGATGTAGGAAAAGATTGTTATCGTCTGTCGTTTCTCACCGATTCACATCGTCCTGCCGGGTCCCCGGCGCTTATCCAGTCAGTTAAAGGGAGTGAGAGAGCGCTGTGTTTAAGATCAGAGCAATTTGCAAGCTCATTGAGGAACACCGTGGAACAAAGGAAGCTTAGATATAGAATCCATCATCGTCGTTTCTCCCCGTCTGTAGATTACTTTCCGACTTGATGACATCACCAGTCGAGGGCCAGTTTGAAAATTCTACAGTATAGTGCAGTGGAGAGAGTTTTTATATACACCTTATTTACACACCGGGTGCACTTTAGAATTGAATTGATTACATTTTTATAAAAAATAGATATATTTAACATTTATTTAACCAGGAATTCACAATTGATGTCAGAATACCTATTTGTGCAAGGTAGCAAGGCCAAGAAGTATAAAATTGATAAAATAGACAAATATACAGACAAGCAAACAATCTTGAATTATTAAGTGTACATTATATGAAGCATCAGAAGACTGAATGCCTTATATTGTATCTTGAAAATTTGAACGTTGAAATGTACAATTTTGTGCGACTATATCAAAAGTGGGCCAATGAAAAATGTGTGAAAAAATTGTTTCAAGGTAAAATTCCCCTTTAATTCAGATGATTAAAAATAGTTTTTACAACTATTTGAAATATAACTGCATTCTATGACAATTTACATTGAAATGCTACAGTATATCTATCTGTGGTAATCGTGGTAATGGTGTTGAACCCTGTCAACAACTAAAGCTCAAAAGGCTTTAGTGAATTTCACCACAGTAAGCAACCTCCAAGCCCACCTATACATTAAACTCATGTTTAACATGAACTCTGAAAGATAGGAGATAGTAGCCTGAAATCCAGAACCTGTTTTGTGTGAACATTCCACTCATTTTAGTCCGTACCATTGCTATGTTTGACATGACAAGGAGTGGCAAGGAGTGGAATGTTAGCACAACAGACTAGGAGATAGCTCCTGACACCTCAAATATTTATCTTCACTATCCACTCTTTGAAAACATACACAACTGATTAACTCTGTCCCTTGTGAGACATAAAGCATTAATAAGACATAAAGCCTTTTCACATTCACAACACCGCCTCGTAATTCCAACCCATGCCGTCAGCAAATAGTTCTGACTGTTACACGCCACCGCCCCTCCAGAAACATGTTTCATGTTTGTCTTCCAAAACAAACGTGCATCAATTATAAAGTGGGAATAATCCATAGAGTAATAAGCCACGGAGAGTTTTGCCTGCACACAAATGTTCACACAACCTTAGTGCGGGTGTCGCACACAAGGGTTGTCTAATCATTATCTGCAGAAAAACCTCCACACACCGGCCGCCGGGCGGAAGGCAGGCAGGCAGGCAGGCAGGCAGGCAGGCAGACAGATACATACATACATACATACATACACACCGGTAGTGAAATACATGAATACATAGTAAGATAAATACATTAATAATTAAGAAACACACTAGTACATGTGTGAAATAGGACAAATATAAGCAACCACCAACGTATTATTACCCAATTATTGTCATTATTATTATTATTATTATTGGGTCAATTTATAAAATGTTGTCTTTCCTGTCCCCTACCTTAACCACTAGGAAAAACACTTAAAAACATCAGATAATGACACAAACTCTATGTTATTGTTTAAATTGAAGTGTTTTTCTGTTAATAAAACATATGTAAGACAGTTTTATTTCAAACTATTTTATTTATATATCGTAGAACAATGGCTTGTCCCTTGGGTAAGAAATCGTGTTTAGTGGCATATTATTTGTTTTAAAAAAATTATCACACTTTAAATGTCATAATACAAAGGAAAAGTATTATAGTTATTTAGTGGATTACTTAAAAAACTAAAATATCAACTAAATAATATAAATATTTGATAGGGAATAGCTGTTCCTCAATTTCATGTCACTGGTGTTACTCCATTATAAAAAACACCATAAAAAGAAATGCAACATCCTTGACAACCTACTGGGTCAAAGGTTCATTGGAGGCACGGCTATTTTGAAAAGCACATGGTGAGTCTGCGCTCTCTCTTCACATGTTATTAATTTGATGATTCATTTGGTAATTTCATGCAAGCCTTAAGATGTGTCAAGGTGTTACATAGTTTATAGAAGGGTAAAAGGTCATTTTATAAAAATAATTGATCAAATCACATGATTAAGGCCACCATCTTAGATATTCTATATTTTCTGCAGATTTGTCACTGGTGTTGTTGGTCACTGGTGTTACCGTCACTGGTGTTATTATAGAAAAATGTGTTTTGTTTAAAGGAAATTATTACTAATCAAAAACACTTCTTAATATTATCATTAACCTTTTCTGTCTTTCATTATATATGCAAATGAAATAGTGAAATTACATTCTGGAAAGCCTGAATTGTCAGTAAAATATAGGTAACACCAGTGACAAAAAGGCAACACAAGCATTTTTTAAATGTTATGTAGTAAAAATATCAAAATACTTTAAGCTATCATTTATGTTGATATCGTTGTTAAGGGGTTTTAACTATTATCTGGCTGCAAAGTTTTGGTAAAAAAAGAAATGGCTGGTAAAAAATCTACAATTTTCAGAGAACAACCTTATTATTCTATATAGAGATAGGCCACAGCAGGTTGATGGCACCTTAATTGGGGAGAACCGGCTTGTGGTAATGACTGGAGTGGAATTTTAATTTTTTGTCATTTAGCAGACGCTCTTATCCAGAGCGACTTACAGTTAGTGAGTGCATAGATTATTTTTTTTTTTTTCATACTGGCCACCCGTGGGAATCGAACCCACGGGGGGCAAACGCCATGCAAACGCCATGCTCTACCAACTGAGCTACATCCCTGCCGGCCATTCCGTCCCCTACCCTGGACGACGCTGGGCCAATTGTGCGCCACCCCATGGGTCTCCCAGTCACGGCCGGCTACGACAGAGCATGGATTCGAACCAGGATCTCTAGTGGCACAGCTAGCACTGCAATGCAGTGCCTTAGACCACTGCGCCACTCGGGAGTTGGAATCAGTGGAATGGTATCAAATACATCAAACACATGGTTTCCATGGTTTCCAGGTGTTTGATGCCATTCCATTTGTGTCGTTCCGGCCATGAACTGTTCTCCCCTCAGCAGCCTATGATATGTCAATTCCAGTTTACTGTAAATTAAAGTGTTGGTTTGAACAATTACCATTTGTAGAGACAGTTCGCAAAAAATTTGAAGAGAGGAAATGTAAAAAAATCAACCAGGGGTTGAATCTGAAATGTTTTAAATTGATATAGGACTGTCATAGGACTGCCATAACAAGTGGTTGTTTTGGTTGTTTTTCTGTGGTGCACTTGAACAGAAATGTACTGAATTTCCACATTCTGCTGTCTCTCATTCTTAAGAGGAAAAGGTCTAAATTCAACCCCTGCTGACAATTGATCATTATCTTAAGTGATGCTAGACATGGCCGATACACAATATGATAATTTACACTATGTTTTACAAGCAGAACCTCAATGCAATTGTTACTAACCATGGTAGAGAGTTAGGGAAGCAGCAATGGACCCATAGACAATGCTTGCCACAATTTGAAATCATATTCACAATTTACAGGCAAATATGTAGGCTACAATAACACTATTTTATTATTCCCCTCTATCTTTTAGCTAAGTGTGTCTTGCTTGGTGCCACAGTGGGTTTGGGTGAAATGCATAAGCTCCACAAAAAATCATAACGACTTAAAAAACGGTTTATTGCGAGTTAACAAACTATCTAATAACTGTTGTACTATCCTCTCCATCTTTCAGCAATAGAGTGCGGCTTGCTTTTCGCTAAGTGTGTCTTCTTGCTTGGTGGCCACAGTGGTTGACTGTTTGAGGTGAAATGCAGCCTGGGATATAGTGTATCAAAGATGAGGTAGAAGTCAGAACCGCCGTCCCCTCGGGAAGAGAGAAAGAATGTGGTCTGCATTGTCCCCGAGATGCAAGGCTTCTTGTCAAAAGCACTGGCCCTAATGTGAAGCATTGAATGACCGAACAACGTTTACATCTCCCTTTTGCCCTGGGGAGGGCCACGGAGTGAGGACACTAGGGATCGAGGGATAGAGGGCCACGGAGTGGGGGACACTAGGGATAGAGGGATAGAGGGAGGGCTTTTTATTAGCAACACCAGTTTTGTGGGCTTTTGTGGAACAAAGCGGCTTTAGTGTGCCTGACGTTGTCTGTGTTGTTACGCCAACAAGGCTACGCTTTGTAATCAGTCTAAATTATTACCCCATGAGCATAATGAAAAGGTGAACAATCTTTTGTTATTAAAGAAGATAATAGTGTTGTAGGAGGAGAGTAGTTATGCAATATTATGAGATGAAACCCTAACCTGAGTCTTGTGGGGTTTTGGAATAAAGGATAATAAAATGTTGATGGGCTGGTGAAACACTTATAGGGGATTCTGGGGGTTGTTAAATAATCATCTTCCTTTCTCCTCACGGACGGATCTTCTGTCAGGTTAGGACCATTTATCAAAGTTATGGCACAGAGACAGACAGACATCGAGAGAAAGAGATTTCATGATGTCATGCTTAGGCCCCAATCTTCTATCATGATGACGTTCTCTTGTGGCACAGCCATGAGAGAGAGAGAGAGAGAGAGAGAGAGAGAGAGAGAGAGAGAGAGAGAGAGAAAGATAGAGATACTCTTAATGTCTTTTATGTGATAGCTTCTATTGTGCGTGTCAAGAACCTGCCTCTTGGTTCATCATTTTGTTCATCATTTATAGACCATAAATGCAACCATAACTATAAATATAATTCAGTCAACCACACACCTCAAGTGGATGCTTGGATTACAATGACACAGGAACAGTGAGTATTATAGTTGCTGACACTGTGAAAAAAATACTTAAAATCCCGGAAAATTTAGGTATTGTTGTAAGTAAATACCCAATAAATACTTCAGAACCTAGTACAGCACCAAGACCATTATAAGCGGCCACTAATTAAAACAAAACAAGATCTTCAAGTCAAGACAGGCTGCGTTCACACAGTGGAATCAGATCGCACCAACAGGCTCAATGTCTGCCTGGCTTTGTCTTTGCCACAACAACTGCTGCAACCCGATCTTTAAAGACAATTGCCTACAAATGATTTACACTTCGGTGTATCTCCATCCTGAATAAAGCATGATTGGGTTTGATATACAGTTAGCTATCAAACCAACAGCTCTGTAGAGAGATAGAAAACCTGATGAATAAAACAACAGGCATTGTCTGCATCCCAATGGCATCCTATTCCATATATAGTGCATTACTTTTAACCAGGGCCCATAGAGACCAGGGCCCACTGTCTAGGGAATAGGGTACCATTTGGGCTACAGACATTGTCTGTGACAACTCAGCAATTTCAGATCAAAGCACAGAGCTTTGCAGTGTAAAATGAGATGAAGATAAAATAGAAACAGCTGGTACAAGCAAACACAATATTCACTTCTGGGCCACGTCCGAGGGGGAAGGAAATGTTCTCTGTGAAAAACAGGAGAGGGAGATAACACTTTAGATTTACTACCTCTGTCGGAATATTCAAATGGCTAATCATTCCAGGGTTTAATAATGGATAATGAAGAACCATTTATTGTGCAACCTGTTTTAGGAACACACACACACACACACACTCACGGGTGTCAATTACTGCTGAGAAACACTATGCCTTAATAGCATAGCCACACTTAAAAACACACAGCGCACCATATCAACTTCTCTCCCCTTCCATTTTGGTATATCTCAGAGGGTACTAGAAACACACTGTTCCATCGAAAAAACACAGTTTTTTTCGTGCATCCGAAATCAATACGCCCTATTGTGTGGATAGTGGAAACCCCAAACCGGGGCTATCTCAGGGCTGGTTCACCATCAAGTATGGCCGGCCTGTTCTCCTCGCCCGGCTGTGCAGCGAAAGCATTCTGCTTGCATGAGTGAATGTCCTGGATAATTGCTTGTAGTGTGGTCTGTCTGACCGGTCGTACAGCTCCCAGGTTTCAGCTGACAGCCATCCAAACGCGCCCTCCCACTTTCTCTCTTTCTCTTGAGCTTTCTCTTGCTTAACTCTCTACATCTCCATCTCTCACCCTCTACATCTCCCTCTCTCACCCTCTACATCTCCCTCTCTCTCTCCTCTCTACATCTCCCTCTCTCTCTCTACATCTCCCCCCTCTCTCTCACCCTTTACATCTCCCTCTACATCTCCCTCTCTCGCCCTCTTCCTCCCTCTCTCTCTCGCCCTCTACCTCTCTCTGTCTCCCTCTCTCTCCATCTCCCTCTGTCAGACCAGGGCCAATAGTCTTCATCAGTCAAACACACAGGCTGGACTGTGCCCCCCACCCATGGGAGTTAGTTCTCCCCGTTCTTCCTTCCTCTCCCCCCATTTCTCCCCCCATTTCTCCCAGGTCCAGACCCCATAAACCCCCAGGGTCATGCAGGGGCTTTTACTAGAGGCCATCACATTTTAATGTCACTGGATATTTAATCAGGGCCCGCTTGGCGAGTCAAAACAAAACCCACTTGTGCGGACAGGGGAATAATCAAGCACATTTACTTTTCTGTGTAGGAATGTGGGGCTCGCAAATAGAAGTCATGTAAAAGTAGGAGAAAGCATGAATAAAAGCACTTCGCCCAGCATGGAAAACACAGAGGAGAGCTAAAAAAGAACCCGTCAGGTTTTCTCTTCAATAGGAATTGGGAAATCACATTATATTACTCAGAGAGAGAGGGAGAGAAAAAGAGAAAGGGAGTGTTTTCAGTGGAGAGGAGGTCAAGAGACGAAGACAGGAATGCCAGTTGAAACACTTGATTCGAAACACATGCACAAGGCATTGTTACATCGCACACAGCAAATGATCCTTGATTGAACAGAGCCGTTTGTGCCCAGAGGAAGCCGGGACAAGTCCCAGCGTATGCCACTACTTCTACCTCTGTTGTGTCCCCTCTATTTGCTTCCCCCTCACAGGCAAACAGTTGTTTTTGTTCCATTAGGTGGAGAAACTGGTTCCTGCGGTCAAGAGGCAGGAGTTAAACGGGGTTGGATTGTGGTCGAGGTAATTAAGCAAACCCTCAACTGTATTAAAGGGTTGTTTTTGTGTTAGTCAATGCCCCCCAGGCTCCTTTTTAAATAGGTACAAAGCAAAGAGCCATTTAGAAGAAAATGCATTACAATAATGTTTTCTATATAGACTATTTCTATATATCCGCCCTGCACTGTACATGTATCACTGCCTTCAAATAGAAACAGAAGGAGCTGTTTTGGAGCTAGTTTGGAATTCTCAGTTTGGAGACAGAAAGTGATTTTTAAATTGACTGAACAATTAAGTGCTGTCATTTTCAAATGCAACACAGTGCTGTTATTCTCACATCTAAGAGTGTTAATTTAACACTGGTTAGGATGGTCTTATTGATTTCAACACGGTGGGTGTTTAACTGCTATAGAGATTTTGCTGTGGGGGTGGAATCTATATAGTATAACCACATTTGTTTCTCTTTTCCAAAAACAGCTATGACGTGTTCTGTTTACTTCATCCATTGTAGTTTATGTGCTTCTCCACGTGTTTGAACTGCTTCGTCCCAGCCATACACTCGAATGACGATACGCCAAGGCAAGGCAATCATACACGATTGGAAGTCATCTCGTCTTCCTCACTGTCTGTGACATATGGCGGACATGCCGCGAGCGTAAATTCGACATGCGTTTGATCTCACTCGGCAGTCTCAGAGCCTGTCAAGTAGAGGCTGCGAACCCAGTAAAAATGCATCCAAAACCCCAAAGTTTACTTACCTATCAATCATGAATCAGAATGATGTGTTGAGATGTTGACATGTTGAGATATCAAGTGGCTTTCCAGAGTATAAGAAAGTGAAGACGCGTGCAGCAAAACTGCAAACTTAGTAGGCTATCACCTCATACTATACTGTAGGTTGATGTCAATGGCTGAATTCTCCTTCAGAGGACTTCATGTATCAAGGTTATGATTGGTCCTCTATTTTTTTTAACCTTTATTTAACTAGGCAAGTCGGTTAAGAACATATTCTTATTTACAATGACAGCCTATACCGGACGACGCTGGGCAAATTGTGCGCCGTCCTATGGGACTCCCAATCATGGCCGGGTTGTGATACAGCCTGGAATCGAACCAGGGGGTCTGTAGTGACGCCTCAAGCACTGAGATGCAGTGCCTTAGACCACTGCGCCACTCGGGATGGGACAAGAAAGAAGACTTCATGTATCAAGGTTATGATTGGTCCTCTATGATGGGACAAGAAAAGAGTACTTCATGTATCAAGGTTGTGATTGGTCCTCTATGATGGGGACAAGAAAGAGGACTTCATGTATCAAGGTTATGATTGGTCCTCTATGATGGGACAAGAAAGAAGACTTCATGTATCAAGGTTGTGATTGGTCCTCTATGATGGGACAAGGTTATGATTGGTCCTCTGTGATGGGACAAGGTTATGATTGGTCCCTCTATGATGGGACAAGGTTATGATTGGTCCTCTATGATGGGACAAGAAAGAAAGAGAGAGAAAGAAAGAAAGGAAGGGGGAAACAAAGGAATCCCTCCGGAAAAAAAGAAAGACTGGAAACAAAAACGTTATTCAATTGAAAGCACTCAGGTATTTTCTTAATTGACTTAAGCTGTTTACAGTTAATTATTTTAGTGCAGCGGCTGACCTTCTCATTACACCGTGGTCGTTAACATCGTATCACCGGGGCCCAGTGCCAGGTGGAATCACACATCTGTGTGCCCAGGACGGAGGTCTGTCTCCCCCTGTTAATGACAGCCCACTCAGCCTTATGGTTCTCTGGCTGCTGGCGTGGTTGTGCACCTGTAGCCTACTAAGGAGCAGCTGTTAAAGTTTTAACCCACCACCACCACCACTCTTCATCAGACCTTTATTTCAAATGTGTATTAACAAGTCATACTACTTTTTATTATCTACTTTCAATTAAACGCTTAGCATTTTTCTTATAAAGTGAAGGTACCCATTTTTATACCATTTGTTATGCTACCGAAGCATGTTTTCCAGAGCAGACTCCGCCTCCTGATTTGCTGCACCTGTAGGGACAACTGAACTACGGCCATTAATGACTATTGTTCATTCTCAAGCCAGAAGATTGGAAATAAAGAAAATACCTGGATAGAGGTCAATGCAAATTAAAACAACTCCTGTCTATGAACATGAATGGCCGGGTCTGGTTCTAGGACTAGGTCTGGGTCAAGCTGAACCTGAACCTGAGCAGGCCTGGGTTGGACTGGGACAGGGTTGGGCAGTGTCAAGGCTCTCATGTGAGATTGTCCCAGCAGGAGGGCATTCCTTCCCTGGCCTCTCTCGCTCCTCCGTTCTGCCCCAGTAACCTGTGCATCTGGCTGCCAAGCCGGGGGCTTTCACCAACCAAATGAAGACTTGATAAAAAACGGAGCCCCTAACAGCTGCTTACCGTAACAGAGGAACAGTGGCCGTCAAGAAGGGACTCTTTGTTGTTGCGACAGAGCAGCGTGGGGCGGCCCGATGTCACATCGCTGACCCAGTTGATACTCTGATGTCTCCTGGATTCAGGCAATAAGATCAAGAGTCCCTTCAGAACGGCCAATATGGAAAAGGGCCAATCCTGCGCCCCTGCGGAATGCCTTCTCATTTCCTGGAATACAGTGGGCGCTTCATTCATCGTGACCGACAACAATGCATCACTCCACAGCACGTAGGCCTTGAACTAGGCATTCTCCTGTCGTTCCGTCACAGAGGATTTAACAAGTTAAAAACAGATAAGATACGCTGAGTAAGTGGAGTATACGTTGAGTAAGTGTGATGACTGCGTAATGACTTCCTTTCTACACAGCTGAAAGGGATAAAGTGTTGACGCCAACTAGGGGAAAGAGAGGATTGTTGTTTTCACCACCAACTGCTAGGCAATACTGTAGGCTACAGATTAGGCTTTACATTACTAGGACAACTACAACTTTTTCTACATAAACTACAACTGCATCTAGGCCTACTACTAATTTAAGTTTACACACTACATTGTTAAAAGCTAATCAACTCTATAGGACAAAATAAAACATTTACAAAGAGAGAGTTGATTTTGCAAAACATTACTTAAAGCTGGATGGAATATGTAAGGTGAAACTACCACATCTGTATATACTGCAATTTTTATGTACGCAATTTTTATGTACAGCAACAACAAAAAATGCACATGCTGGACGCTCCTCTCCTCTTTTTTCAACATCAAAACAAAAACAAAAACAATAACAAACGTGCTGGGGCGAGCATGCGGCGCTGTTTCCCCCTTATGCAGATTTCAGCTTTAACACCCGACACAACGGTAGTCAACTAAAATAGTTAAAAATGTACTCTGAGTTGATTTTGAACACTTTACACCTGTGAATGCAACAATAACCAGTGTTGGCCAATTTCTAGTATTTACAGTGTTAAAGAAACTGAAGGGTTGAAAAGCTAAGCTGCAACAGGACAATATAGACACCTTTTAAGTGTTGATTTAACACTTACGATTTTGCTGTGTACAGCTGTTAGTATAGGACTCCCTGCTACACTTCTGCCCATGCAACGTTGTTAACTTATCTCTCGTTGTTATTATATATTGATAAATAAATATCCATTTGATCAAATTTCCGAGGAATTCGGCTGTCAGTTCTCGCCAAAATGGAAGCTGAACCAAAAGGGTGTTATTCCCAGGATCTAACGCCGCGGCACAATAAAACACACTGTTTCCTCTTCCTCCTCCTCTCTCTGGCGTGTCGGCACCCTTCCAGGACGTAAGTGGGGCCTGTTTCTAAATCACATATTGTATTTCTCATAAAGCTTGTAATCACATTAAGTAACAGACAAAATAAATGGCCAAATCAAGGGAAAAATGCTCAGATTAAATTAATTCAAGACATCAGAGTGGTTTAGGAGACCAAAGACAAAGCACGTAATTGCAGTTCAATTTGGGATTTATTGGGAAATCAGTAATGGTATTTGTTTTCTTTCATAGCTGTTATTACCTATTAGAGTAGACCCTATGGGAGTATTATTGGCAACAAATAAAGATGTTACCTCTGTGCCATACAGTAAGGAAACTCTGCATTGAATTGACTCTATATTTGTTGTTGAGTAGTAGAGCATGTTTTCTTTTGGTTTTTTAGCGGGATCAGCTTCAATAGTGCAGATAGATTATAGATTCCATCAATGTAATTATCTGCCTCATTTCCAATCCCCCATATATGTTTTTGTAAATATATATATATATATACACATATCTTTTTAAAATATATTTTCCTTTATTATTTTCCCCTAACCCTACCACCCCTCTCCTAGTTGGAGTAAACTAATGGACAACAGTAGTAGAGCATGTTAGTGAATGAATGGCCCATACCTCTCATCCTCTAAGCAAGGCATTGAATTGAGTCAAGCTTGTGAGAAGTAATAATGTACAGTGGGGAAAAAATGTATTTGGTCAGCCACCAATTGTGCAAGTTCTCCCACTTAAAAAGATGAGAGAGGCCTGTAATTTTCATCATAGGTACACGTCAACTATGACAGACAAATTGAGAAAAGAAAAACCAGAAAATCACATTGTAGGATTTTTTTATGAATTTATTTTGCAAATTATGGTGGAAAATAAGTATTTGGTCACCTACAAACAAGCAAGATTTCTGGCTCTCACAGACCTGTAACTTCTTCTTTAAGAGGCTCCTCTGTCCTCCACTCGTTACCTGTATTAATGGCACCTGTTTGAACTTGTTATCAGTATAAAAGACACCTGTCCACAACCTCAAACTCCACTATGGCCAAGACCAAAGAGCTGTCAAAAGGACACCAGAAACAAAATTGTAGACCTGCACCAGGCTGGGAAGACTGAATCTGCAATAGGTAAGCAGCTTGGTTTGAAGAAATCAACTGTGGGAGCAATTATTAGAAATGGAAGACATACCAAGACCACTGATAATCTCCCTCGATCTGGGGCTCCATGCAAGATCTCACCCCGTGCGGTCAAAATGATCACAAGAACGGTGAGCAAAAATCCCAGAACCACACGGGGGGACCTAGTGAATGACCTGCAGAGAGCTGGGACCAAAGTAACAAAGCCTACCATCAGTAACACACTACGCCGCCAGGGACTCAAATCCTGCAGTGCCAGATGTGTCTCCCTAGCTTAAGCCAGTACATGTCCAGGCCCATCTGAAGTTTGCTAGGGTGCATATGTATGATCCAGAAGAAGATTGGGAGAATGTCATATGGTCAGATGAAACCAAAATATAACTTTTTGGTAAAAACTCAACTTGTCGTGTTTGGAGGACAAAGAATGCTGAGTTGCATCCAAAGAACACCATACCTACTGTTAAGCATGGGGGTGGAAACATCATGCTTTGGGGCTGTTTTTCTGCAAAGGGACCAGGACGACTGATCCGTGTAAAGGAAAGAATGAATGGGACCATGTATCGTGAGATTTTGAGTGAAAACCTCCCTTCCATCAGCAAGGGCATTGAAGATGAAACGATGGCTGGGTCTTTCAGCATGACATTGATCCCAAACACACCGCCCGGGCAACGAAGGAGTGGCTTCGTAAGAAGCATTTCAAGGTCCTGGAGTGGCCTAGCCAGTCTCCAGATCTCAACCCCATAGAAAATCTTTGGAGGAAGTTGAAAGTCCGTGTTGCCCAGCGACAGCCCCAAAACATCACTGCTCTAGTGGAGATCTGCATGGAGGAATGGGCCAAAATACCAGCAACAGTGTGTGAAAACCTTGTGAAGACTTACAGAAAACGTTTGACCTGTGTCATTGCCAACAAAGGGTATATAACAAAGTATTGAGAAACTTTTGTTATTGACCAAATACTTATTTTCCACCATAATTTGCAAATAAATTCATTAAAAATCCTACAATGTGATTTTCTGGATTTTCTTTTCTCATTTTGTCTGTCATAGTTGACGTGTACCTATGATGAAAATTACAGGCCTCTCTCATCTTTTTTAAGTGGGAGAACTTGCACAATTGGTGGCTGACCAAATACTTTTTTCCCCACTGTATTTCAGTAAACAGAGATAACCTGTACAGTCATCTCAGCACAGTTGTCCTGAAATGGCCTGGACACAGGACTGTGTTGTAAGAGCTGCAGAGGACTGTGATTTTAGCAGCAGCTCTGGATAACTGTTATCTAAGATAGCACAATAGAACTTCCAAAATCATAGTGCCTCATGGAGAAAGCCTCTCATGTTTTTTCTCCTGTTTTTTTCCTTTTCCACAGAGGTAGAGAGAGCGGAAGGAACGGTCTGAGTTACCGTACCTGAGAGGAGGAAATATGTGAGGAGGGAGAGAGAGAGGGAAGAGAGAGGAGAGGAAGGAAAGAGGAAAGAGGGATTAGTATTTGTAGACATGACAAGGACACTAGGTTTTCATGCAGACCGTATAGGCTTCCTTACAAAGGCAGCATTGTTCTTGTTGTCTGTGGGCTTGCTTGGCTAAAGAGGGATGGCATTGTGTTATTCTGTAACGCTACCTGTGATCTGATCAACGATAGCACCCCATGTTTGGTAAAGTTAGACATAAATATATCACGGATGCTATTAGGTCACCCACACACACACACACACACTAGAACATACACAGCTCAATCTGAAACTGAAGAACTTGCAGTGTTTGAGCAGTGGGAAGCCTCACCTGAAGCAGGCTTAGTCATGACAGGACAGAATGTTTTCCTCTTACAGCCTGGAAACAGTCAGGAAGAGATGATGGTCATGATAGTACAACAAACACATTTCCACTTCTGCCATTCAAACTATTGAGTGCCAGGCTGCAATGACGTTCTCCATTGATGTTTCATGTTAATAATAGTTTGACAAGCTGCACTGTATAAGCCTATTCTGTAGTCAAAATTACAAAAGATTCTATATACAAATGCACACCAACAAAAAAAAACTCCAAGATACAGAAAGTCAAGGCATGGGATTTCAACTAGACTTACTGTGCATTTCTGGCATCTGTAAAATGTGTTCCTTTTTCACAGAGCCCAAAGATAAAAAACAATATCATCAGTGATATTTCCCAATTACAAAACCAGTCTATCAATTAATTTACTATCAGCGGTCTCACTCCCATTTCGGACACAACGCAACAAGGATAATATTATGACGTTTGTTTATTCACATTTTTACATTTATAAATCTGCATATTATGTACATTCAGTAGTTGATGTTGTGGAAGACATATCCATTAGAGAGCTACATAAGCGGGACCAGTAGTTTATCCTGACTGGGAAGAACTCGGGCATTAGGTATCTTCCTGGTCAGGTTCCATAGACCTGGGTATTCAACTCTGACCCTACGAGGTCTGGAGCCTGCTGGTTTTCTGTTCTACCTGATAATTAATTGCACCCACCTGGTGTCCCAGGTCTAAATCAGTCCCTGATTAGAGGGGAACAATGGATAAAAAGCAGTGGAACTGGCTTCAAGGTCCAGAGTTGAGTTTGAGGGCCATAGACCATGTAACCTGGCTGGGAAGAACTCAGGGGCCTTGGGTATCTTCCTGTCAGATCCCATTGTCCAGGTAAAACTCCTAGCCCTGCAACATATTGCTCTCTGGGGTGATGTTTCCCCTAAGTACAGATCTAGGATCAGCCCCCTCCTCCAATCCTAACCTTAACCATTACTGGGGGAGATGTAAAACTGACCCAAGATCAGTGACAACTACACCCTACTCCCAACCAACACATGTATGAACTGTTCCCTGACTGTAAAGACCCAGTCTATTGAAAACCCTCCTGAGGCTTGTGGAGGCACACAATGCAGGGTGGTGTTCATTACGCACCAAACTGAAGAAAATGAACTCAAACGAGGAGGGACTACTTGGACTTGTCCAATAAGAAACACACATTTTTGGTTTCTGTCAGAAATCATTTTTTTAAAGCTTTCCATTGCATGCCCTAATGAACAAGACCAAGGATACGCTGTGAATCACATACAACAATCTCTCTCTCTCGCTGCTCACTATATATATATAAACAGTCCGTCATACAAAATGGTATTGTATCCAAAATCAGACAGAGGACATTAAACCACAGGAAATGCAACTGGAGTGTGGTTGTGGGATGAACTAGTGACAGAACTAAAAACAAACTCTTGTCGGCTTATATTCTGTGATTTGGGCCAAGAGATTTTCCTGACTACATGACCTGGCCAGGAAAAACTTGGGGCCCTAGTTATTGGCTACAACACCAGGGGTGTAATCATTAGTCCAAACAGATAAAACCAGAGTTTCTATTGGACAAATTCAGCTTGTTCCCTCCGCATTTCACAACAGAATCGGCGTAATTAATAAACCCTAGCCCATGGTTTTTCCTTGTCAGGCAGAGGGTCAGAAAAACACCTGTCCATATCTATGATGCAGATCAATGGTAAGCGGTGTTATTCAAATAACTCCTTTCATTAACTAAGAATGGACGATCAACCTGCATTTCAAAATGTCTAACATTTGGTTTTAAGGTAGGGGTAGGTAACTCAATTAAGCCACGGGCTGATTTTTATCGGAGCGGATGGTCACAGGGCCAGAACATAACTATAATATTTTGTACACTGTAAATTGACCACAACTAATCCCAAAAAGACATCGTACTTGAAAATAACAATTTCATAACTTGATTACATTGAGACACGATCATTATTTATTTGGGGGAATTTTTGAACAGATTTCCTAAATGAAATTAGTTTTTAGCTTCATTCCTGGTGATTTGTCTTTGAGCAAAAACTAAAATCCTGATGCCGCCCTGTTGCTGGACCCCGTTTTTAAAGTATCTGCAATTGAATAATGTGCCGTCTAAAAGTATTCAAAGCAAATTAGAAAAGTCAGCGCTTATATTAAAATCTAAATAAAATCTAAGGTAGAGAGCAGAGTACTGCCATTTGACCACAGGGCAGATGCAAATTAAACAAAACATTGCATCAGTGAGAGGAAGACATCTACCATCTCTTTGTCTGTTCAGACTTACAAACGCAGACATCATAGCAGTTTGAAATGTTGAGGCAAAAACTACGCAAATAATACAGTCATTGAAATCATGCAAAAATCTATGTAAACACCATTCATTAGTATCAGTGACAATGTGTCAAATAAAAAAATAATCTGGATTTACCTTAAATTCACACAAATGTGAACAAATATGATTTAAAACACAGGGGCATTGACATTTAAACACAAATTCACTTATTTTATTCTTAACCCAACACCTGTTCCGTCTCCCACAAAATAAAAATAATTAATCAGAATGTATTTTAACTAAATATTTAGTTAAAATACACGTGCGTGTCTTAAAAAAAAAAAACTCTTAAAAGACACGCATACACATAGACAAACAATACATGGGTCACATCAACAGCACACAATACCATCCAACAAATTCCAAATACATTAAGAATACAGGTGATCATTGCTTAAATAATTATAGAAAAATATCTGCTGTACATATAATTATTTACATTAGTTGTTTTTATGATTATGTGCATATCTGTACATGGTAACCAATTCAGACAGACTTCACTGAGCTATGCTGGATGACTCATCTTGTGAACACCTATTGTAAATGTGGAAAACTCAGGCCTTTCCTCAACTGAAAACCTTCCTCGGTATCACTCACTTGTAAATCCTTTAAAATCAATCAATTCAAACTGGTCTACTTTAGCCAACTCAAGCTTGAGGTACAGTGGGGGGAAAAAAGTATTTAGTCAGCCACCAATTGTGCAAGTTCTCCCACTTAAAAAGATGAGAGGCCTGTAATTTTCATCATAGGTACACGTCAACTATGACACAAATTGAGAAATTTTCTCCAGAAAATCACATTGTAGGATTTTTAATGAATTTATTTGCAAATTATGGTGGAAAATAAGTATTTGGTCACCTACAAACAAGCAAGATTTCTGGCTTTCACAGACCTGTAACTTCTTCTTTAAGAGGCTCCTCTGTCCTCCACTCATTACCTGTATTAATGGCACCTGTTTGAACTTGTTATCAGTATAAAAGACACCTGTCCACAACCTCAAACAGTCACACTCCAAACTCCACTATGGCCAAGACCAAAGAGCTGTCAAAGGACACCAGAAACAAAATTGTAGACCTGCACCAGGCTGGGAAGACTGAATCTGCAATAGGTAAGCAGCTTGGTTTGAAGAAATCAACTGTGGGAGCAATTATTAGGAAATGGAAGACATACAAGACCACTGATAATCTCCCTCGATCTGGGGGCTCCACGCAAGATCTCACCCCGTGGGGTCAAAATGATCACAAGAACGGTGAGCAAAAATCCCAGAACCACACGGGGGGACCTAGTGAATGACCTGCAGAGAGCTGGGACCAAAGTAACAAAGCCTACCATCAGTAACACACTACGACGCCAGGGACTCAAATCCTGCAGTGCCAGACGTGTCCCCCTGCTTAAGCCAGTACATGTCCAGGCCCGTCTGAAGTTTGCTAGAGTGCATTTGGATGATACAGAAGAGGATTGGGAGAATGTCATATGGTCAGATGAAACCAAAATATAACTTTTGGTAAAAACTCAACTCGTCGTGTTTGGAGGACAAAGAATGCTGAGTTGCATCCAAAGAACACCATACCTACTGTGAAGCATGGGGGGTGGAAACATCATGCTTTGGGGCTGTTTTTATGCAAAGGGACCAGGACGACTGATCCGTGTAAAGGAAAGAATGAATGGGGCCATGTATCGTGAGATCTTGAGTGAAAACCTCCTTCCATCAGCAAGGGCATTGAAGATGAAACGTGGCTGGGTCTTTCAGCATGACAATGATCCCAAACACACCGCCCGGGCAACGAAGGAGTGGCCGTAAGAAGCATTTCAAGGTCCTGGAGTGGCCTAGCCAGTCTCCAGATCTCAACCCCATAGAAAATCTTTGGAGGGAGTTGAAAGTCCGTGTTGCCCAGCGACAGCCCCAAAACATCACTGCTCTAGAGGAGATCTGCATGGAGGAATGGGCCAAAATACCAGCAACAGTGTGTGAAAACCTTGTGAAGACTTACAGAAAACGTTTGACCTGTGTCATTGCCAACAAAGGGTATATAACAAAGTATTGAGAAACTTTTGTTATTGACCAAATACTTATTTTCCACCATAATTTGCAAATAAATTCATAAAAAATCCTACAATGTGATTTTCTGGATTATTTTTCCTCATTTTGTCTGTCATAGTTGACGTGTACCTATGATAAATTACAGGCCTCATCTTTTTAAGTGGGAGAACTTGCACAATTGGTGGCTGACTAAATACCTTTTTTCCCCACTGTAACTCAACACTGAGCTTTTGTAATATTTGAATAATTAAGGGGTTTTGATAACTTGATTATTTGAAATGTATCACAAGATTGACCCATTCTGCACCATTTGTGGCCACGAAGTTCTAAACTTCTTAATAATGGAAACATAATGTGTCTGACAATCCTTTCTCGCTCTCATCTTCCCCAGATTTACCACAGCAAAAAAATATTGGCGTCTACGGAAACAGGAACACTTAATATCCACAAAAAATAATTGGCATAATGTGGACTGAAGTCTGACACGGGACATACATTATGGGTAACATAATTTCTATCAAAACAAGCTTTATTCCACAACACGTATTAGGACCGCACCACTTCATCAACCATTCATCATGATTGAAAGAAAGCCCTACTTGAAACATTGCCACCTGTCCCCGCTCCATCCAATTCAGTTGTTGATCCAAAAGGTGTAATGCTGCTAATCGCGGTGGAAACACGGTTGAGAGAGAAATATACTCTGTCTCTGCCATCCAACCGGTGTTTAACTGAGGTTACAAAGTGACCTCTGGAGGTTGTACAAAAACCTGGTCCGCCACATCATCCAGGCGTCAGACAACGGAAGGTAGCACAATGCTTGCATAGTCTTTGATGAAAGGAGAGAACGACGTTGTCCGTCTGCCTGGTTCGGGGGTATATAAAAAACTATTGTCATCACACATTGTCAAACTTGTGTTTTAGGTAGTCTTTCATGACCTTGGCAATGGGCAGGTCCTCCAGAAACGTCAAGCTCTGAGGCCTATGCGATGCCGGATGTTTATCCGACACATGTCCTGCAAAGTCCTGGGTTGTCCTGAAAAGAAACAAAAACATCTGTTAAAAATATCAAAGTGGATCGTCATTTTGCACAAAAGGACAGTAAGCATTGGTCATTCTACAATCGTGGTGTATGAAATAAAAGGTTGAAGTTCAGCGTTCTAATGTTTTGATAACTAATCTTGCAGAAAAGACTGAGGATGAACAGAAGACTGGGAGTCACGCTGTTACAGGTGAGTCAGGGTGAATCAGACAAGCATGTCTAGTGTTGTCAATTTGCTTGTTTCACTTTGATTCATGACGTTCGACTCTGAATCAAACTGAAACAAGCAGCTGGTGAGTAAGCTCACTTTCACTGTGACTTTAGATTATTCCACACTTCAAATAGGACAACAATGAGCCTTTCAAAAACATTTCCCAAATTATCAGGCAGCTCTCAAGGCCAAACACCCTCTTATTGCCAGTTTTAAAATGTTTAGGAGTCTCTCTCACACATACACAGGGCAGGGCTGGACCACAACCATGCTGTCCTCCTCTCTCTGTCACCACAACCATGCTGTCCTCCTCTCTCCCTGTCTACTGTCACCACAACCATGCTGTCCTCCTCTCTCCCTGTCTACTGTCACCACAACCATGCTGTCCTCCTCTCTCTCACCACAACCATGCTGTCCTCCTCTCTCCCTGTCTACTGTCACCACAACCATGCTGTCCTCCTCTCTCTCTCACCACAACCATGCTGTCCTCCTCTCTCCCTGTCTACTGTCACCACAACCATGCTGTCCTCCTCTCCCTCTCTCTCTCTCACCACAACCATGCTGTCCTCTCTCTCTCACCACAACCATGCTGTCCTCCTCTCTCCGTCTGTCACCACAACCATGCTGTCCTCCTCTCTCTCTCACCACAACCATACTGTCCTCCTCTCTCCCCGTCTACTGTCACCACAACCATGCTGTCCTCCTCTCTCCCCGTCTGTCACCACAACCATACTGTCCTCCTCCCGCTCACCCTAGTCACCACAACCATACTGTCCTCTCTCTGTCTCTAGTCACCAGAACTAAGCAGTCCTTTCCTTGCTCCAGCTGAAACTGAACTAAAGGTTTGGTTTAAAAATCTCAGACAGGTGGTAGTGCTGCAGTCTACCGAGCCCCAGACACCATCACACTTTCTCCCCTCTTCAACTATAGGCTACCCCTTCATCCACATTCTGTCTAAATAAAGAGAAATCATTCAGAAGATGAGTCACAGTTCTCCTTTAAAAAGACAAAATAAAAACCAAAGGCTTGCAGACAATCATTTATAGACTACAGGTGAAATATCTGTGTTGGTGAACCAACTTCAGCCAAGGTAAGTGTGAAATCACGTTAGGTTGTATTTCAACTTTTAACATACATTCTCGTTACCATTTCATCTCTCTACATTTATCTAGTTGAGATTTCAGTGTTGGCAGCGGCAGCCCTGGATGTAGCTAGGGGACCGACGCTCTGCTCCGCACCCAACCCACCTGAGAAACAACCTAAGGGAAACACTGATACATCTATGGCATAATATACAATGAGCTTCATAAGAGCTGGGTGCCATTCATCCTCCCTTCAACAAGGCCCTCCTAGCTGCAGCAGATGAGTTAATCCACTGAGGTAGTCAGTGTAATCAATAAGGGGGGATATGTGATCTGGCTGATCGTTTGCTACGGTCTGCATGAATAGAGGGGTCCGACTTCACATGGCTGTCAGTCTGAAACAGCAGAGCAGGTCTTCGTCCCAAATGGCCACCCTATTCGCTACATAGTGCACTACTTTTGACCAGCACCATATGGGGAATATACAGTATAGGGAATAGGGTGCCATTTGGGACGCACTGCCGAGAGCTCTTTGATATCTCCATATCAAAGTTCAGTGAGAAACACAGAGGAATGCAGCAGGGCATTGTGCCTCTCTAAAATCATTACTGCTTCAGGTAACATCGTGCCACTCCCTCCCCCCCAACAGAACACTGGTCATTATAAAGCCATGGCAACGCTCCCTGTCTCTGTAGGTTATTTTTTCTCCTCTCAACTTACAATTTCCTCCAACACTTTTTTGTAGCGGATTTTAACGTTTCCATCGCCCCGTCCTGTTTGACTTCAGGTTTCTTTTCAGGTTCATAGAAAGTCCTCATATACTTTACTGGTCTGATGTGCAGAAATGTTTTTGACAACCAACAACTAATATGTTAAGTGTTATTGATACATTGGCAATTATATTTAACTCAACTTTGGATGTTAATTTTAGGGCCTCATCGTTCTGCCTGTCTGATAAAGCAATCTAGGGGAAACGCTGAGTCCCAGTCAAGTCATGAGATGATATTAAAAGCAGTGTCTATATCCACTAGTGGTACGGTCCTAGTACTACTAACAGGCCAGTAGCCCCAGACTTACTGGTGACCTCCTGTAGGAAGTCCAGGCAGGGCCGGCTGATGCCCGACATGCTCGCCGACACCGCCACGGGAGTCTGGCCCTCGTAGTTCCTCGTGTTGGTGTCGGCGCCGTACGTGTAGAGCATCTGGGCGCACAGCACGTCGTCTCTTAGCGCCGACAGGTGCAATGGGGTCTGCCCGTCCTCGAGGCGACCCAGGTTAGTGTCCGCACCCCGCTGCAGGAACATCCGACAGTAGGAATGATTCCCCTTGATGACGGCATAGCGCAGCAGGAAGCCATTTTGAATGTCGATGTTGGCGCTGTGGTCTAGCAGGATCCGCACGCAGCTCGAGCGCTCGCGGATGATGGCGAGTTGGAGGGGCGTGGTGCCCTTGTCGCTGAGGGGGATCCACCTCGGGCGCGGAACTCGAGGAGGAGCCGCACGAAAGAGTCGCGGCCGTAGTGGGCGGCCACGTGCAGCGGCGTCCCAGCCGTCGTTGCTCTTGGCATTGATGATGTCGCTGCGGAATTCGACTCCAGCATGAGGCGGGCGATGCGCGCACGGCCGTGCATAGCGGCATAGTGGAGCGCCGTGAAGCCGCCAATGAAGTCCTTTACCGTGGGGTCAGCTGGGGAGATAGACAGGGGACAGTCTTTACAGGCTCTTTATTAGAACAGAAAAATACCAATTTAGTTAAGACACTAACAAATAACAATCAAACAGACTCAGAGAGAGACAGGCTGAGAGAGCGAGAGAGATCCAAAGAAAGAGCAAGTGAGAGAGACAGAAAAACAGAGGGATGGATGATTGCGTGACAGCAGCATAATGCAGATTAATGGGGCGATCTGTAGTTACAACATCCATTTCTGATTTTATAAAATATGTATCCATTGATTTCTGTAGAATATAAAAACGTATAAATGCCCCATGAGCTTAGTTCAACTGTCCTACCCCATCAGAACCCAAAATATAACCTTGTTTTACTCCAATGTTTGGAAACAATGTGTATGTAAACAAACACTACATAGCCTCAAAACATGGATTAAACCATAATTTTAATATCATGGATGGTCAGTCCTTGCATCCATAGCTCTGTCTATGAATTTGAAGGTCGTTACAGTTCTCCAGCCCCATCACACAGCTTTTTACCAAAACAGGGGCAGGGAACCACTGTGTTATTATTTCAACTGCCAATTGCCACTTTAAAGCCTGCTGTGGTGTGAAAGGAAAGAGTGGGCCGGCAGATGCTGGTGCATTAGAACAATTAGCATCAGTGAGACATTAAAGTGTGAAAGCGGGGTCAGGGGTTAAAGTCCTGCTATTTCAATTAGCCAATGCCGAGAGTGCTGGTAATGACCGCCTCACTGTCTGCTAGGGCCTAGGCTAAATCCAGAGGGGAATTTTCCATTCAACAGCCTTGTTAAAAATGGCTGGCTCCCCTCTTATCCAACATGAATCCATTAGGTAGGCTATATGACTGACCAGCAAAAATATTAATTTTCACAGTATCGTTAAATTATTTTAGACAATTAAGTCAAGGGTAACAACATACTCTCACTGTTGGTTATGCATACATTTCAACGGTCTCGATTTTTCAGCGCATAATACAAAATAAACCCCCAACTTGTTTAATGAGCTCTTCAAAGAAAAACAGTTTGAGAGACTTGGTCTACAGCGCCCTCTGGACTTAACGCATCACTGCAACTACATCATTTGGAATCCAAATCTGTACACATTTTAATAGCAAAATATTAAAACAATTAATTAATTGCAACACTATTCCATCATAATCTCATTAAATGAACATTATTTTCACTCTGCTCAGAAGCATACTGTCAGACTGCTTTAGGGTAAAGTTTCCCCTAGGTACAGATCTAGGATCAGCTTCTCCTCCCCCCAATCCTAACCTTAACCATTACTGGGGAAATGTAAAAAAGACCCAAGATCAGCGTCTAGGGGCAACTTCATCCTACAGCCTATACCATGTTAGAATGACCTGGGAGTGAAGCTGTGGAGAAGACAGACTGCTGCCATTCCCAGACTGGTGATATATTGCCATCTATAGGCCAACAATTCAAAGGGGGGGGGGTTTGATTCAGGTTGCACTGTCATGGTGCACCAACATGAAATATATCTCAAACAAACAGCACATGTGAAAGGATTATCATTCTAAACAAATATGTGAGTAGATTAGTGATATAAACCCCTGAATGGATGCATGTAGATAGTATCATATGGCAGACCCTTGCTGTGTCACAACCATTTCCTCCGCTAGTCTCCCTTTTCTTTGTGAACATGGATTCTGACAGGGGACCTTTCACAGACCTTGTCACCAGGCTAAATGTGCATAGAAGCCTGGAACACCATCGAATCAAACAAGGAGATATTAATAGAGAATGAGCCAGTGTTTCTTCATGAATCTGTTCAGACATGGTGTTTCCCTAGCACCTACAGTGAGGGAAAAAAGTATTTGATCCCCTGCTGATTTTGTACGTTTGCCCACTGACAAAGAAATGATCAGTCTATAATTTTAATGGTAGGTTTATTTGAACAGTGAGACAGAATAACAACAACAAAATCCAGAAAAACGCATGTCAAAAATGTTATAAATTGATTTGCATTTTAATGAGGGAAATAAGTATTTGACCCCCTCTCAATCAGAAAGATTTCTGGCTCCCAGGTGTCTTTTATACAGGTAACGAGCTGAGATTAGGAGCACACTCTTAAAGGGAGTGCTCCTGATCTCAGTTTGTTACCTGTATAAAATACACCTGTCCACAGAAACAATCAATCAGATTCCAAACTCTCCACCATGGCCAAGACTAAAGAGCTCTCCAAGGATGTCAGGGACAAGATTGTAGACCTACACAAAGGCTGGAATGGGCTACAAGACCATCGCCAAGCAGCTTGGTGAGAAGGTGACAACAGTTGGTGCGATTATTTGCAAATGGAAGAAACAAAAAAGATCTGTCAATCTCCTTCGGCCTGGGGCTCCATGCAAGATCTCACCTCGTGGAGTTGAAATGACCATGAGAACGGTGAGGAATCAGCACAGAACTACACAGGAGGATCTTGTCAATGATCCCAAGGCAGCTGGGACCATAGTCACCAAGAAAACAATTGGTAACACACTACGCCGTGAAGGAACTGAAATCCTGCAGCACCCGCAAGGTCCCCCTGCTCAAGAAAGCACATATACAGGCCCGTCTGAAGTTTGCCAATGAACATCTGAATGATTCAGAGGAGAACTGGGTGAAAGTGTTGTGGTCAGATGAGACCAAAATCGAGCTCTTTGGCATCAACTCAACTCGCCATGTTTGGAGGAGGAGGAATGCTGCCTATGACCCCAAGAACACCATCCCCACCGTCAAACATGGAGGTGGAAACATTACGCTTTGGGGGTGTTTTTCTGCTAAGGGGACAGGACAACTTCACCACATCAAAGGGACGACGGACGGCGCCATGTACCGTCAAATCTTGGGTGAGAACCCCTTCCCTCAGCCAGGGCATTGAAAATGGGTCGTGGATGGGTATTCCAGCATGACAATGACCCAAAACACACGGCCAAGGCAACAAATGAGTGGCTCAAGAAGAAGCACATGAAGGGTCCTGGAGTGGCCTAGCCAGTCTCCAGACCTTAATCCCATAGAAAATCTGTGGAGGGAGCTGAAGGTTCGAGTTGCCAAACGTCAGGCTCGAAACCTTGATGACTTGGAGAAGATCTGCAAAGAGGAGTGGGACAAAATCCCTCCTGAGATGTGTGCAAACCTGGTGGCCAACTACAAGAAACATCTGACCTCTGTGATTGCCAACAAGTACTAAGTCATGTTTTGCAGAGGGGTCAAATACTTATTTCCCTCATTAAAATGCAAATCAATTTATAACATTTTTGACATGCGTTTTTCTGGATTATTTTGTTGTTATTCTGTCTCTCACTGTTCAAATAAACCTACCATTAAAATTATAGACTGATCATGTCTTTGTCAGTGGGCAAACATACAAAATCAGCAGGGGATCAAATACTTTTTTCCCCTCACTGTATCTCTAACACTTGGCCGTCATAATAAAAATGGCTGGAACGGAGCAAACGGAATGGTTTCAAACATATGAAAACCATGGAAACCATGTGTTTGATGCCATTCCACTGATTCAGCTCCACCCATTACCAGGAGCCCGTCCTCCCCAATTAAGGTGCGCCCAACCTCCTGTGGACAACAGATACAGACTGAATAGACCCCCTTTTCCCCCTAACACCAGGCCCTTGAATTCACCTCCGTGTTCCAGGAAGACCCGGACACATCTCTCCTTCCCCTTGGCAGCGGAGAAGTGGAGCAGGGTCCACCCGTTGGCATCACGGATCTTGGGAGAGTAGCCTTGCTCCAGCATCTTCCTGACGGTGTACACATCCCCCGCTGCCACTGCAGCCTGGAGCAAAGACAGTACAAACCAAGAGCATTAGCATTCATCTCTAGCATAAGCAGTCGTTTACCAGTGGGAAATGCTAACGGTGGAGTAGACAGTCTTGGTATTAAGTGTCTTTGCCTGTATCTGCAGCTCCTCTTGAAGCTCGGGGGTTCCTTCTACAGTGATGGTTCAGCATCCTGTTACATCTCGTAAGGGGAGGGGTCATCCACACCTAGTCCTTTGTCTGGAGAGTCGAGACAGTAAACGCGTAAGCTGCATCACTTCATTTTGGTTATTAGTGAAAAATAGCTAGGCCTACGTTTTGATAACAGTACATCGTGATGGATACATTTTTGTTATTGGTATAAATAAGCCGACTATGCATGAGTAGGTTTTCTAAATCCATCTGTTCCTCTGGGACCAACAGCCGTTGCACATTCTAGTACTAGCACATCTGATTCAACTAAGCAAGGGCTTGAGGGGTGCTAGGGTGGAATAGAGGAAATCTGTAAGACAACTGGGGGTCCCCACTGCTCTATTGCACAGTGGTCACCAGCTCCGGTGATCAGTTGAAACAGGTAGGCTATTTCATGCTTGGCAGGAACCAGGGTTGGTGACCACTGCAGCACCACTTCTAGGTGTGCAGAACCCTTGTATACTTTATGGACGACATGGTATTTCATACTGAGCAGCAGGAGATTTTCACCTTTTGTCAAGCTTGATTATGTAGTTAAGCCAATTTTCATGTGTCTCTCTTGCGCAACAGTAGAACAGACAGATATGAACTCCGCTCAAATGGCTAGCACTGACCCTGAAAAAAACAAAAAATTTCATGAGCATTCAAAATACATCAGTTTATATTATCAACTAGAAGACATTAAAAAAACATACTGTATTTGCACAGTCATACCATTATGACAGTAACTGAGAAATGGGAATAGCTAAACATTTTACATAAACGTAATGTTAGCTATACCTGCAGCTAGCTTCTATCCAAATGGGATGGCGGTATAATAGCTATTTAGCTAACTAGATAACAATGTTGAATGTAAAAACAAGCAAGCTGGTAGGCTAATCACTTAAAATACGATTCAAACAAAAGCTAGCTATTAGTGGTTAGCTAGCTTACTGGCTAACCGTTAGATAGCTACCTGAATGGAAGTTCGGCTAGTGCCTTTTGTCATCCAAATTAGGGCAATGGTATAGCTATATCGGTGTTATTTAAAGCTAGACTAGACTCCATGCATTTTAGACAAAGTTGAAGTCAAAATAATTCACACCAAGTTATCGAGCTAAGTAGCCACCGGCCAGCTAATAGTTAGCTAACTAAGCGCTCAAACAATGGAATGTTAGCTAGTTAGCTAACGTTAGCTAGCTAGCACTGCGACCCCAACTTGTTCCACTCCTTTTGGACTTATTTTAATGATATATCTATATGCCCACAAACTATGGCAGGATACTACGATACATTGTGCTGATATAAATTGCTATATATAAACAATTCCCCTTTAAGGAATAAATTAATCGATTAACTACTGCTGGTTAGGCATCTGGCTAGCAATTAGCCTAAATCGTTACCCAGTTTTCAAGCTACTAGAACTGCATTGGATTTCAGAGTTTTAAAACAATTGTAACAATTCAATAGCTATGTGAACATGTGCACGACTCGAGAAGGCAACCATACTTCAACTACACAAGATAAGTGTTAGCTAGCTTTGATAAATGAATGCATGATTCTTACTTAAAATACGAAGCTAGCAGGCTTGCTAGCCATCCTCCACCGATGCGACCCCAATTTCAACGGGATTCTTTTAGCCAATCAGGCACCAGAAGCGACGAATTTGAGCTGTCAAATCAGCATCCTGCTGCAAGCCTCCAGTTGCCTCTGCAAACCTTCAATATGTCGTATGTTTAGATCGATATCAAACAAAATAGGCCAACGGTTTGTATGGCTATAATTATTCTCGTTGTTGACACAATGGAATGAGTGAACTCCTTTCCAATCGTCTCCTAAATGTTATCGCACGCTGTACTTCCGTGTTCAGTCACGTGATGCACTGTCCGTACACAACACAGCCAGAATTTAAAATCAAGAGATTAATGTTTTTAAAGAAAATGACCCATGTATATTTTAAATACAATATATACTAAATTGATCATTTTCAGTCCATAAACGTTAGGGTGTGCGACTACATTTAAAGTGATTTAACTGTAAATTATAAATCGCACTACAACTCACAGCATGCAACGCAAACCAAACAGGAACAGATATAACATTTATTTTCGAGCTGGTAGGTCGCAATGATCGGAAGTCGAAGAATGCTTCTTTTTCAAAAGGTAAAATAATCGTGGTCGGCATTAAATGTTAATATTCAGTGTTGTGTTATTCAAAAGTGTACAGAAAACATGTATAATACAATCATTGCAATTTATTTTATGCACGCAACATGGTTCGCGTGGCAGAAATCGAATGAAAATCCGACAAACTAGGTGCACATTTTTCTTTTTTCAGGTTGACCACTGCCAAGACCCTCGTGATCATTGAAAACCCAAACGCTGCGTCAAAATGAATGACCACTTTCATGTCCTAAATGATGCTTACAGAAGTTTATTGTCGAGAACATCACCCAGCAAAATGAGTAGCCATGAGTTGGCATCCTCCATGTTCACTTGTGTATGTGAACTGACTCCAGATGCCAGTAGTGATTCTCAGCATCAGGGCCAGTCCAGAGATCCCCTAACGTTCTCCGAATATTCTCAGAACCCAAATGGAACTGAACTGGCTTGTCTTGTGTTGACCCTGGTGGAGAAAATAAGCATCAAGCTGACATCTCAACAACTGTCTCAAGAAACCAGCCTTTACTTCAAAGATGTTTCTACAGTATTATTCCAGGAAATGGATTTCATGTCCAAACTTGTGAGTTTGGTTTCCTGCATATGATTGGAATATATAATTGCCTTGTCCTTTTTGTTTGTTTGTTTATAGTATTACAATTTTTGTTCCCCCACCCCACAGGTTCACCTTGTCTGCTGCAAGGACAGGTTGCTGTCTCATCTAGCTGCAAAGAGTGTATCCTCCTATGTTATTTTTTGAGCTGCATTGCTTTGTGAGTATGCTAATCGTCCTCATGTTTTTTTGTGATTTAAGAGTGTATTGTATTGCATAGTCAAGTAAGTTATATTGCATACTAGTCAAGCAACTCTAGAAGTTCTGTGTGCATCAGACAGTCTCACATTAGAGGACCCAAATCTGTCACCTGAACCTGTAAAATCACATTTACACACAGGCCTACCAGGCTTTATTTAAGCAGATTGTTCCTTAATGAGGACAGTTCCTGACAGGTGAATTCTTACATTCAGTTCTCTTTTTTCCTGACTAGAATACAGTCAACCAGATTTGGAAATGGAAGTGCTTGCAAGTGCTCCAGAACCCTTGCTCTGGCAACGAACTGGATGCATGCACATGGTCACTTACCACTGTCCTGAAAGCAGTTTTAAAAGAAACATCAGAATATAAACCTGGTATTGAAACACAATTCATCCATCAATTGTATCAACATGTATGTTTTATTTGTCCACTATCTCCAAATAAGTTCTACTTGGTGCCAAATCCTATGTATTTACCATGTGTTTACATGGTAGACCACCCATACGTAAAAATGTATGCACACATAAGTCGCTTTGGATAAAAGCGTCTGCTAAATGGCATATTATATTATTATTATTATAGTTAGGCCACTAAGCTGGAACGGTGTAACTACAGTGTGGCTATGAATGTGTTTACATTGTAATTGTGTTCTACCTACCTATGCATCTACCATGTAAATTCAATGTACATTGGTTTTAGCCACAGTGGGGAATTATCTTTCTTTGCCCCTCAGGGACTTTGGAGAAACTTCTTGCCACTTTCGACCCAGCTGTCACTTCTGCTTACTCCCAGCTTGTCCCTGTAGAGAGCGGGCCATGGGGACTCTGCATCATACCCCAGTAATAACACGGCAGACTGGGCTACAACCCTGAGTAACCTCCTAGACTTACTGGAAGTGCTCACTGCATCCAGGTTCAAACTAAGCACCACCAGTGTCTGTTTCACGAGCTCAAGGCTCGCCCTCGTACAGGCATCGGCGTTACTGCGGATAGTAGACTCTCACCGTCGACTACTTTGTGAAGAAGCGAGTGCTTCTGCTATTAAAGAGGATTCTCCTTCAGAAGGCGGGCGAGGACATGGCTTTGGGAGAGGCGTCCTCCCTAACGCATGGAGATGATCACATGACGAGTGACATTCTTGCGCTGGCTGATGATGTGTTGCGGGCGGTGCACGCTGATTGGTTACAATGTGTTCCGGTGGAGTCCGCGGCCATTTTCTTTGGAGGGACGGGCCAATTACGTGGCGGGAGCAGTGATGAGTTCGATCATGTGATGCTGAGGGCTGTTAGTCTGGTTGTGCTCAAGTCACTGGAATACAAAATCCAATCCGCTGGGGGGAAAGGTAATAATGGACTATTTATAAACGTTATTAACCAGTCCTACCCTCGGTACTATGTTTATTCTACTTTAAAGGTAGACTCAGTGAAATGACGTTGCCACGAGCAGCACCGCGGATATTGAGATGAGCGACATGCAAGAATCCGCTCTCACACGGTCTCACACACAGTATCTGCGCATGTGCACGTTTTCTCTTCACGCTGTTAGAGCCTGCTAGCCACGGGACCCAAACAGGTTAGAAGTTGAGCCTCGCAGAAGTTGTTGCGGAAATTACCCCAATATGCTGTTTACTTTCTGCGGCTATGTCATATCGCTGAGTCTACCTTTAACATGACTCATTTCTAAAGCTGAAATAATCAGGAGAAAAACATCATATGATGACAGGATCGATAATTCAGACAGATGCTTTGCACAATGTATACAATAGGGGGCAGTGTTTCCCAACACATAACACGCAAGAACAGTATTGCACTGTATTGTCTCGCTCAAGGTAAAAGTTCCTCAGGACCCCTAACCGCAGGTCTAGAATCAGATTACCCTACCCAAATCCGAACATTAACCATTATGGCTGTGAAAATATCTGACCCGGAATCAGTGGGTCGAGGCAACTTCTACCTACTCTGTCCATTCACTTCTCTCTGGTCTCACAGGTGTACGTAACACCATAGACATCCATGGCTATTTGAGTGCGTTGCTGTTGTTCCTGAGCCAGCGTGGGGTCCAGCTGAAGCAGGGATCTCACTCCTGCTGCTGGGTGTCTTTGGTGTTTGGAGAGCAGGACGACGACATGATGGAAGCAGCCAAGGCTTTACTACTAATATACCTCCATCACAGGTACCATACCACCTCATACACACGTTAATACTAGTAATATACCGCCATCACAGGTACCATACCACCTCATACACACGTTAATACTAGTAATATACCTCCATCACAGGTACCATACCACCTCATACACACTTTAATACTAGTAATATACCGCCATCACAGGTACCATACCACCTCATACACACGTTAATACTAGTAATATACCTCCATCACAGGTACCATACCACCTCATACACACTTTAATACTAGTAATATACCTCCATCACAGGTACCATACCACCTCATACACACTTTAATACTACTAACATTGATGAACAGTAAGAGTAGAATGGCTGGTTTATAATACTGAAACACTGACTGATAGAAATACTGTCTTTTGGCAATGTGGCTTTCTTTTGTATTAATTCTGAATTGTAGTTTTGTCAGGGGTTGGTTTGATTCTGCTCATGAAAATCTGACCTTTTGATTTGGAAATCTCTGATTATCTGAGATCAGTCACCCACATAAAGGAGTAGGTTGGGAACCTAATTGGACCAATTTCCCAGACACTGGACTAAAAACAATGCTCAATGCAGATGCTAGCAAATCCAAGATTAGTCTTATTTTGTGTCCGGGAAACAAACCTATTATGTCCTAGAGATGTCTGACTCTTCTGTCTGTCTTCCTACAGAGTGACCTCTGACCTGGATGCTGATGCTGCGTGTGTCGTCGGCGGAAACCCCCACTGCCACTTTCTCTTCCTCCTCCGCAGCATCTCCTTCGACCACAGCATTCTCCTCGATTTCCTAATCTCAACGGAAACCTGCTTCCTCGAGTACTTTGTCCGTTATCTAAAACACCTCCGGGGCGACTGGGGAAGGGGTCCGAACGGTTTGTCAGAAGATGGATGGGTCGGACCGGTGTAAACTGAGCTGGAAGATTAGCCAGAAAAATGATAAACTATTGGACAACCTGAGAGAGGAACTCCAACAGTCGTTGTGTGTCTCTCGTGGAAGCGTGTCTACTTCGAGCCATCATGGAGGATCAGTCACCATTGTGGACCCAGAGCCAGCTCAGTGTCTGCAGCCCAGCCTGTGTCTGCCTTCAGGGAGTGCAAACACCCTGGCCTCTCCTCCCCCTCTCCGTCTGGTGGACTACGGCAGCTCAGAGGAGTCTGAGACTGAGGACAGGGATCTCCCATCAGTCCTTACACAGGATAGGCTACACAGCAACTCTGTCATTCACACACACAACAGCCACACTTTTGATAGGACGGTTATGTGTCTGACAGAACTCAGAGTGGTGGTGACTAGACTACAGAGGAGGAGTCTGTTTCCTTACAATGCCACCTCGCTCTTGAAACTGCTGACACAGATTGAAGCGAATAGATGTTCTTCACGGCGTTGAACTCCGTAATGATGAAATAAAGGTTACGTGGTGGTAAATGCATTTGGTCTCCTCATTTGTAATTATATTTAGGGTGGTACATTTCCTAGAAATTTATCAAAATTCCCAGTTTAAATTGCGTTTGGAAGGTTCCTGGATTCAGGATGGAATAAGCAGGAATTGTGGGAATCCTTCAACAGGGACTTCTAGATTTCTTAAATCTCTATATTTTTATTTAATACTTTTGTATTTTTCATGGCATCCTATTTGTGAATGGATTTGAATGCTCTTTTTGGGGACCTTGTGGTTGTATGACAACTTAAGGTAAGCATTGTTTATGAAGGGATGATTATGATGACAGTTTCCTTTATTTCCAACTACATTTTAATCATAAAGACATTCTAAAAGAAACACGTCCTGTTTGCGTGACCATTGTAAGTAAACACACACACACCTCTCAACTATGTGTATTTGCTTTTGGCTCCCTCCCTTGAGGCCATGCAAACATCACTGAAACAAGTCAATAAAACATCACTATTTTCCCCACCTGTCTGTTGATCCTCTCCTCTTTCCTTACTCCTGTTTTCACCTCGTTCTATCTGTCTCTACTATGCTTTACTAGAAGGACTATTGTGTGGAGGAGTAGCTCCTGGTCTCCTGTCTGCGTTGTCTGGAGAACAATGCAAACAAGCCACAGATTATCACCTGAGGGCACCTCTGGCTGCAGGGAGCAGGGCTGTCTCTCTCTCTCTCGTGTGTCTTTATCTGTGTGTCTGCCTGTCTGTTTATCTGTGGGTGTGTCTTGCGTTGTGACACTTCTCCATTATCGTCCCTCTACGACAACGTACCTGGAGGGGAAGGAAAAAAACTCCTGTCCAATTGTGCCTGAGCTGGGTGTGACCCTTTTCAAGAATGTCAAACAAAGACAGGGAGAGGTAGGGAGAGAGAGAGCCTGCCTGCTGAATGGAGGGACTGTCATGCCTGTAGGTTTCCCACAGTCAACATTACACCAACAGCACTCTAGTGAGGACAGGACATAGCTTACCTGGTTTCCCTACTGAGAGTGAGGACAGGACATACCTTACCTGGTTTCCCTACTGAGGGTGAGGACAGGACATAGCTTACCTGGTTTCCCTACTGAGGGTGAGGACAGGACATACCTTACCTGGTTTCCCTACTGAGGGTGAGGACAGGACATACCTTACCTGGTTTCCATACTGAGGGTGAGGACAGGACATACCTTACCTGGTTTCCCTACTGAGGGTGGAACGGTGGGAAGCTGAGTGGTATATTATATTTCACTATGACCTTGGATTCATTGGATGGTTTCAGGGAATGTGCTGTAGTAGTGTTGTCTAGGGCTTCTCCTACCTGGGATGTGAATAGCTATCGCTGATTTTCTTTTGTTTTACACCTGTCCTAGTTAACGGAGGAGCAGGTTTCAACTCGAGGCCGTCCGAAGCAACCGGTGGGAGTTGACTGGAGTTGATGTGAAATCGTCTCTTTCAGGTGAGCGTGTCTCTCTGTTAGAGGAGCTAAGCCCTATCTTACATGTTAGGATGGGACTGAATAGACCCTCTGTTTTCTTAGTAGGTCAGTAAGTGTATAGAGACCCTCCAGCTAAGGCTAGGCTTTTCTGAACGCTCTCGCGGTTGATTTATAGTACTGTAACTGGCCTAAACTCAAACTATGAAGGATCTCTGGCACTTTAGCTGGATATTCCATGTGAAGTCATCAGCATTTAACTACAAAGCGTAATTACCATATTGGTTTAAATGGGACTATAAAAATCTCACCAAATGTAATCAGAGTTTAAAGATACATCTTGACTGGTTTTATTTACTCTAAGGAGAGCATGTACTCATGGAAACGGATTGCTTTACAGTTAACAGTGCCAGTCACAGTTCTTTGGGATATCTAGTGGTGTGTGTGTGGGTGTATGGAATGAGGAAAAAACTATATTTATCCTCCCTTTCACCTTTGGCCTCCTATTCTGCACTTAGCTGTAAATTAACGACCAAACGGTCATTTTCAGGGTTAAAATCTAAGGTCATCTTTGATAAATTAGAGCCATTGTTTTTCAATCATTAAACTACTCTTTGAGTTGAGCATACAGTCTGTTCTAGGTTTTGCCTTAATGATGTCTCTGTATACAAGCATAACGTATTTTCCCACTAGGTCATAGTCTGCGTACCACTTTTGCGTGCGTATTTTATCTCATCATGCACGTCAAAGATAAGAAATCACTCCTAGTTCATTTATGCTTCTCTACCGACAAACATTTCTCATGCTTGAGAAAGTTGATGAAAAAGTACGATACCAGTACAGTTGAACCCTGTGCCCCTGTACGTGTGTGTGAGAGAGAGAGAGAGTGCGGAGAGACACAGAGAGGAGAGAAAGAGATGGACAGAGACCAGAGGGGGAGAGAGAATGAAACGGAGAGAGACCAGGGAGAGAGAGAAAGAAACAGAGAGGGACCAGGGAGAGAGAGAAAGAAACAGTGAGACCAGAGGGAGAGAGAGAAAGAAACAGAGAGAGACCAGGGAGAGAGAGAAAGAAACAGAGAGAGACCAGAGGGAGAGAAAGAAACAGAGAGAGACCAGGGAGAGAGAGAAAGAAACAGAGAGAGACCAGAGGGAGAGAGAGAAAGAAACAGAGAGACCAGAGGGAGAGAGAGAAATAAACAGAGAGAGACCAGAGGGAGAGAGAGAAAAGAACAGAGAGACCAGAGGGAGAGAGAGAAAGAAACAGAGAGACCAGAGGGGGAGAGAGAAAGAAACAGAGAGACCAGAGGGATAGAGAGAAAGAAACAGTGAGACCAGAGGGAGAGAGAGAAAGAAACAGTGAGACCAGAGGGGGAGAGAGAGACAAAGAAACAGAGAGACCAGAGGGATAGAGAGAAAGAAACAGAGAGACCAGAGGGAGAGAGAGAAAGAAACAGAGAGAGACCAGAGGGAGAGAGAAAGAAACAGAGAGACCAGAGGGAGAGAGAGAAAGAAACAGAGAGAGACCAGAGGGACCAGAGGGAGAGAGAGAAAGAAACAGAGAGACCAGAGGGAGAGAGAGAAAGAAACAGAGAGAGACCAGAGGGAGAGAGAGAAAGAAACAGAGAGACCAGAGGGGGAGAGAGAAAGGAACATCCCCTTACAATTTGCAGACAGAGTGTGCTTTGTCATGTTCTTCATTGACTGAATGTCTGAATCCCCAGATAATCTTCAACATCAGAATGCTAACAATACAAAATATCTTCCTTATCAGCGGTGTTCTGGCAGTACACCACTGATGCACACTGCTCATCGCTCTATGGACCAGTCCGACGAGACTAGGTTGTCTACCATGGGTGCTAGTAAAGGATACATTGTAATGTTCCCCATGTCAAAATTGTCTTAGACACACAGTACTGCTGTATACAAAATAAACACTGTACATTGCATCCTCAACATAATACATACTGTACATTGCAGTGGCATACTAACACGGCTCAGTTGGACTTATTGCTGTTTAGGTGTTTGATAGACAGGTGTTTGATAGACAGGTGTTTGATAGAACAGGTGTTTGATAGACAGGTGTTTGATAGACAGGTGTTTGATAGAACAGGTGCTTGATAGGTCGTTTGTATCTGATGTAGTAAAACAAAGAAACATACAGGTGCTCAGGCTAGGTAGCGCCAGTATACATTACGCTTGGTGCCATGATATTATCTTTGAATCACAAAGCAATTGCGTCACAGATGTGTAATCAGTGCAAGATAAGGTTAAACGCATAGACATAGAATTACTAGAAAGGACATTGTCCATCAGACCACAGCAATTGAACTAGTATTTGATTTCTGTGGTTAAAAGGTTGTTTTGTTGTTCCATTTCAAACTGTAGATGTGTTTGGTTGGTGGTTCCATTGTCTCCGCGAAGTCATTGTGATGTGGCGTTGTTGTTGTGTTTTTGCGGGGCAGTGAAATGTGCTGAGTCGTGCTCTGACTCCCCAGAACACTGCAGAGAGCCCCGGGATGTGCTGACATCAGCAGTGATGTCATCAAAAGGGTCCCCATGGGGGCAACGAGTCTCTCACTCTCTCTCTCACACACACACACACACACACACACACACACACACACACACAAGAGTGAAAGACTAAATGACAAGAAGAATAAATAGTCTGCACTCGTTTAGTGGCTTGTGTGTGTGTGTGTGTGTGTCTGTGTGTCTGTGTGTCTGTGTGTCTGTGTGTCTGTGTGTCTGTGTGTGTGTGTGTGTGTGCATGTCATCAGAATCTGCCCAGGGCCATAGAGGCCCCCTATTGATGTTGTTGACAGTATTCAGTAGTAGTGTGTTTTCCCTTCACATAAATCAGTCAACGAGATTCAGCCGCGGGACTATTTATTTATTGAGTGGATGGTTGGGGGCCGGAACATTATTACAAATAATTTGTAGACTGTAAATTGACCCCAAAAAGCCCAAACAGATATAATATTTCACTAAGACATAGTCATTTCAAACCTTGCTTACGTTTGTATACGTCACGTCTCTCTATGACGCATGGGAATACTTGGGAACAGATTTCCAAAATGTAAATCACTTGGAGCTGATTTCCAGGTGTTTTTACAGTCTTATGTCCAACAATAAATAAATAAAACCACCTGTTGGGGAACCCTGCTGTATGTCCTCACTGCCACCTGGGAGTCGAAGAACTCCATAACTCTTTAACCATGACTGGACCACTAGTGGTTGGGATCTGTTTCAACTCTGACCTCGGTTTAGAAAAAACTACAAAGAAAAAAAGAGTAGTCCGTGATTTACTGGGATATGTTGCTAGGCTACAGCCCTGGATTCCATTGACTACCACTGCCAGTGATGTTTTATCTGCTGACGTGTGTGTGTGTGTGTGTGTGTGTTGGACTAGGTGTGGGGAAGCATTGTGAGAAAGGGGTGAAGGCCATTGTGTCAATATTTGTATTGGAAATAAAGAACTGGATGTGCACTTTACTGGAGTGACCTAGGCTATACACACCCACACTATCTACATGACCTACAGGACTGGTGTCCAATGAACTCATCGCCTCATGTTGTAAAATGGTATCAAATCTGACTGATAGTGAATGAATGCACTCTTGACATCTGGAACTAGCGATTTATGAGCAATATATCATGATCAATTCCTGGTTATCTGGTTCATAAATAAAGTACATGAAAATAAAGACTGGCTACTTTACCTTGCTCTGTTACCCAATTGTAAGTTCAACCCCTTCCTCTTAAAAATGGAATCCTTATTGGTTAAATTGCCAGGTCAGTTTGTAATTAGAACAAAAAGAACAATGAACACAGTTTTTGTCTTGGACATCAATGCACGCGCAATAGAACAGCAGAATAGTGTACTGCAATTTGTTTTACCACTTTGGGCGACACTACTCACCTCTTGTTGACAAAACAAACAATAACAGCAGCCGTGGGGCAGACAGTGGCTCTGTTTCCCCTACTGCGGATTCCATCTTTAAGGGGCAATCTGTGATTTGATACTTCCATTTCTGGACTTAAATTAATGATATATACATTTATTTTTATTTTATTCAGACGCCTCATGATACAGGCACATTGTTTCTTAAAGAATATAACTTTTATAAATGCCTTATTAGCTTAGTTCAACTGCCGAACCCCCATCAGAACCCAAAATATAAGCTTGTTTGTTTTACTCTGTTTTTTGTAAACTGTGTACTTGTAAACAAACACTGTGTTGCTTCAAAAAATGGTTAAAGCTGCAGTATGTAGCTTTGTGCCGACCCGACAGAATTCAGATAAAAATGTGAGTTATACATTTACATTTTACATTTTAGTCATTTAGCAGACGCTCTTATCCAGAGCAACTTACAGTTTAGTGAGTGCATACATTTTTCATACAGATCTGTCATTGTCATTGAAGCAATTCTGATAAGTGGTAAATCCATTCCATGTGCACTATTTCTCTGCTTCCTCTCTTTAAGTTTCCTTTTTGCGCTTTGTGTTTCGTACACCAGCTTCAAACTGTTAAAAATTCGAAAATATATTTCACAGCGGTTTAGATGGTACAATGATTGCATGTAAACAATGTTTTTGAGGTGCTGGATATAAAAACATATATTCAGCAAATGATTGAAAGATACTGCACACTGCAATCTTGCTCCCATGTGTTTTATTGGCGACATCGTTTCCACTTTACTTTAGGTCTTCATCAGGCCTCACTTGATAACAGTGGTGGCTGGTGGCACTTTAAATCAGAGGAGGAGAGCATAGTATGGCTGGAACGGAATAAATGGAATGGTATCCAACACTTGTTCCATGTGTTTGTAAGCATTCCATTCACACCATTTCAGCCATTACTATGAGCCGTCCTCCCCTCACCAGCCTCCTCTGTTTGACAACATGTGATACCTATTGACACGTGTTTTCTAACGTAACCCTCCTCTCCCACCCCAGTGTTGTCAGGATGATTGACACCCTATACGAGTGGATCTGGTGGGACCGCATCTGGCTGCCTGTCAACCTGACCTGGGCGGACCTAGAGGACCGAGATGGACATGTCTACGCCAAAGCCTCTGACCTCTATGTGACGTTGCCTTATGCCATAGCCTTCCTACTGGTCAGATACCTGTTCGAAAGGTGAGCTGGCTGACATATAGGGGCAGTTTCCCGGACAAAGTTTAAGCCTTGACTAAGAAACATGTTTTCCTGTAGTCCTGTATGGCTCAGTTAGTAGAGCATGGCGCTTGCATTGCCAGGATTGAGGGTTCGATTTCCGGGACCACCCATACGTAAAATGTATGCATGCATGACTGTAAGTGGCTTTGGATAAAAGTGTCTTACTAAATGGTATCTACAGAGCCGTGGAAAAGTATTTGGCCCCTTTCTGATTTTCTCTATTTTTACATATTTTTGATGCTGAATGTTATCAGATCTTCAACAAAACCTAATATTAGATAAAGGGAACCTGAGTTTACAAATAACACAAAAGATTGATGCTTATTTTATTGATTTAATTAAAAAAGTTAAGCAACACCCAATTCCCCGGTGTGAAAAAGTAATTGCCCCCTTACATTCAATAACTGGTTGTGCCACCTTTAGCTGCAATGACTGCAACCAAACGCTTCCTGTAGTTGTTGATCAGTCTCTCACGTCGCTGTATAGGAATTTTTACCCACTCTTCCATGCAGAACTGCTTTAACTCAGCAACATCTGTAGAATTCTCTGATACAGAGCAGAATTCATGATTCATTCTATTAAGGCAAGTGGTCCAGGTTCTGAGGCAGCAAAGCATCCCCAAACCATCAAACTACCACCACAGGTTCTTACTGTGGAATGCCGTGTTTGGTTTTTGCCAGACATAATGGGACCCATTATGTTTATGAAATAAATTAAATAAGTATGTAATTGTTGTGTTATTTGTTCACTCATGTTCCCTTTATCTTGGTTTTGGTTGAAGAGCTGATAACATTCAGTACAAAAAAATATGCAAAAGTAGAGAAAATTAGAAATGGGGCAAATACTTTTTCACAGCCCTGTATAATATTATAGTTTGTTTAATGGAGATTTTCCATTGAAATGGTTTCTAGTCCAGAACTATGCTGTGTCCAGAGAACCGGCTCGTACTCTGTACTGTTCATATACTACTAAACCATGTTTAGATCAAACCTCTACCTCACTGTCCCCCTACACTGTAGAATTCCCTCTCATCAGATACCAGTTTGAAAGGAGAGCTCGCTGAACAGAAAAGCCCCTTTTATAGGTTGCTACAGGGAAGTAGATATTAAGTTACAATTTCACCTGCTTTGGTACTGTGTGTGTGTGTGAGTGTGAGTGTGAGTGTGTGTGTGTGTCTTTATCCCCTTGCATGTGCTTGTCTATGTGTGTGTGTGCATAGTGCATATGTGTTTGTGAGCATGTGCACTTGTGTGTGTATTTAAGTCTAGAGGATCACTCTAGTCTCACCATTAGAAATGCGGTCAGATATATTGGCACCCTTGCATGATTCACTATTTCTTCAGAAATAAGTTGTTATTGAAAATACTTCTGGTGTTACAGGTGTATTTGTTTGATTTACAACATCAAAAATGAAATTGAGATTTTTCCCAAAAGAATGGCTTGGACTAAATTATTCAAAATTCAAGTTAATTTGGTTGGAGGCAATGATTCTCATTTAGTGTGTAGTTCATCTCACCTGTGGTGACTTGCATGTGCATATAAGGTAAAAACAAGGTAAAAATTCAACCGGTTTTGAAAAGAAAAAAAGGGAACATTCTGCTCCATTGTAAAGTCCAATATATTTGACCGCATCTGTATGTTGTCCCCCAGGTTGATAGCCACGCCTCTAGCCACCTCAGTGGGGATCCGGGAGAAGGCCAGACTGAGAGTAGCAGACAACCCTATCCTGGAGCTCTACTACCGCTCCCACTCCAGAACCCCTGGCCAGGTATTAACCTACTACCTCTCCCACTCCAGAACCCCTGGCCAGGTATTAACCTACTACCGCTCCCACTCCAGAACCCCTGGCCAGGTATTAACCCTACTACCTCTCCCACTCCAGAACCCCTGGCCAGGTATTAACCTACTACCTCTCCCACTCCAGAACCCCTGGCCAGGTATTAACCTACTACCTCTCCCACTCCAGAACCCCTGGCCAGGTATTAACCTACTACCTCTCCCACTCCAGAACCCCTGGCCAGGTATTAACCTACTACCTCTCCCACTCCAGAACCCCTGGCCAGGTATTAACCTACTACCTCTCCCACTCCAGAACCCCTGGCCAGGTATTAACCTACTACCTCTCCCACTCCAGAACCCCTGGCCAGGTATTAACCTACTACCTCTCCCACTCCAGAACCCCTGGCCAGGTATTAACCTACTACCTCTCCCACTCCAGAACCCCCTGGCCAGGTATTAACCTACTACCTCTCCCACTCCAGAACCCCTGGCCAGGTATTAACCTACTACCTCTCCCACTCCAGAACCCCTGGCCAGGTATTAACCCTACTACCTCTCCCACTCCAGAACCCCTGGCCAGGTATTAACCTACTACCTCTCCCACTCCAGAACCCCTGGCCAGGTATTAACCTACTACCTCTCCCACTCCAGAACCCCTGGCCAGGTATTAACCTACTACCTCTCCCACTCCAGAACCCCTGGCCAGGTATTAACCCTACTACCTCTCCCACTCCAGAACCCCCTGGCCAGGTATTAACCTACTACCTCTCCCACTCCAGAACCCCTGGCCAGGTATTAACCCTACAGTGTCAATATTACAAATCACATTTACACCTTTTACATGTAGACCTGATTATTAGTGTCAATATCAAACGTCATTACACTATGAGATTAAATACATTCTAATAGCCTGAATAGTACAAACCCTGCCCATCTGGCACTCTGGTCAAACCCTGCCCATCTGGCACTCTGTCAACCCCCATCTGGCACTCTGGTCAAACCCCCCTGCCCATCGGCCTCTGGTCAAACCCGCCTCTGGTCAAACCCTGCCCATCTGGCACTCTGGTCAAACCCCTGCCCAGCCTCTGTCAAACCCTGCCCATCTGGCCTCTTCAAACCCGCCCATCCGCACTTCACTGCATCGCCTCTGGTCAAACCCGCCCATCCGCACTCTGGTCAAACCCTGCCCATCCGGCACTCTGGTCAAGCTCAATCAAAGACTAATGCTAGTCAAACTCAATCAATCAACCCCAAATTCCCAGGTTTTCCTGAAATCATGGTTGGAGGATTCTGGATTCCTCCTGATCCCTGGAGTCTTCCAACTCGGTTTCAGAAAAATAAATACAAATAATTACCAGATATTTGCAAGCCTAGTTAACACTCAATTATTCAAAAGAAAACTAATATTTTGTGAACCCAGGTCTGATGGCTAGTGTCAGGAGACAAACAGCTGTTGTTTTGAGAATATACATGGATTAGGTCTTCTGCTAAATTGGTTTTACCCCATCTGATGCTCTGACCAACTCAGTGGCCTTGTGGTTAGAGTGTCGGCCCTGAGATTGGAAGGTTGGGGATTTGATCCCTGGTCTAGTCATACCAAAGAATACAAATATTTCCTGATGTCTCTCCGCTAGGGAGTCAGCATTAAGGAGATGGATTTGGGGTATGGCCCTGCGATATAAATTCAAGTTAATTTGGTTGCATTCAAGTTAGTTCACCTGTCCAGGGGGTGTACTTGTATGTCCAGATGCTACAGGTATAGGATAGGCCATTCTGGCTCAGTCAGGGGTAGTAACATACACACAGTGCATTGGGAAAGTATTCAGACCCCTTGACTTTTTCCACATTTTGTTACGTTACAGCCTTATTCTAAAATTGATTAAATAAAACATTTTCCTCATCAATCTACACGCAATACTGCATAATGACAAATCAAAAACAGGTTTTTAGAAATGTTTGCAAATTTATTAAAGTTAAAAACATAAATACCTTATTTACATAAGTATTCAGACCCTTTGCTATGAGACTCGAAATTGAGCTCCGGTGCATCCTGTTTCCATTGATCATCCTTGAGATGTTTCTACAACTTGATTGGAGTCCACATGTGGTAAATTCAATCGATTGGACATGATTTGGAAAGGCACACACCTGTCTATTTAAGGTCCCACAGTTGACAGTGCATGCCAGAGCAAAAACCAAGCCATGAGGTTGAAGGAATTGTCCATAGAGCTCCGAGGCAGGATTGTGTCAAGGCACAGATCTGGGGAAGGGTACCAAAACATTTCTGCAGCATTGAAGGTCCCCAAGAAAACAGTGGCCTCCATCGTTCTTAAATAATTTCAAGACTCTTCCTAGAGCTGGCCACCCGGCCAAACTGAGCAATCGGGGGAGAATGGCCTTGGTCAGGGAGGTGACCAGAGTTCCTCTGTGGAGATGGGAGAACCTTCTAGAAGGACAACCATCTCTGCAGCACTCCACCAATCAGGCCTTTATGGTAGAGTGGCCAGACGGAAGCCACTCCTCAGTAAAAGGCACATGACAGGCTGCTTGGAGTTTGCCAAAAGGCACCTAAAGGACTCTCAGACTATGAGAAACAAGATTCTCTGGTCTGATGAAACCAAGATTGAACTCTTTGGCCTGAATGCCAAGCGTCACGTATGGAGGAAACCTGGCACCATCCCTACGGTGAAGCATGGTGGTGGCAACATCATGCTGTGGGGATGTTTTTCAGCGGCAGCTTCTGGGGAAACTAGTCAGGATCGAGGGAAAGATGAACGGAGCACAGTACAGAGAGATCTTTGAGCGCTCAGGACCTCAGACTGGGGCGAAGGTTCACCTTCCAACAGGACAATGACCGTAAGTACACAGCCAAGACAACGCAGGAGTGGCTTCGGGACAAGTCTCTGAATGTCCTTGAGTGGCCCAGCCAGAGCCCGGATTTGAACCCGATCGAACATCTCTGGAGAAACCTGAAAATAGCTTTGCAGCGACGCTCTCCATCCAACCTGACAGAGCTTGAGAGAAGAATGGGAGAAACGCCCCAAATACAGGTGTGCTAAGCTTGTAGCATCATACCCAAGAAAACTCGAGGCTGTAATCGCTGCCAAAGGTGCTTCAACAAAGTACTGAGTAAAGGGTCTGAATATTTTACCAGTCAAAGTTTGGACACGCCTACTCATTCAAGGGTTTTTCTTTAATTGTACTATTTTTTACATTGTAGAATAATAGTGAAGACATCAAAACTATTAAATAACACATATGGAATCGTGTAGTAACCAAAAAAGTGTTAAACAAATCAAAATATATTTGAGATTTGAGATTCTTCAAATAGCCACCCTTTGCCTTGATGACAGCTTTGCACACTTTTGGCATTCTCTCAACCGGCTTCACCTGGAATGCTTTTCCAACGGTAAAAGCTATAGCGAATTTGGTGACGTCTGATGCACCCCAACTTATTAAAGTCAACTTAGTAGCCGTCCACATAAGGGTTAGTAGTCCTCTGTTTAGCTGGCAGCTGGCGCTAATCAAACACACTTGGCTCTGAACTCTTATGTGTGTGTGTTTATGTGTGTATGTGTGTGTGTGTGTGTGTGTGTGTGTGTGTACGTCTCCCAGGCAGTTATAGATGGTCTGTCTAAGAAGAGCGGCTGGTCCGTTAGGCAGGTGGAGCGCTGGTTCAGAAAGAGAAGAAACCAGGATCGTCCCGGAGTACTGAAGAAGTTCAGAGAGGCTAGGTAAAACGGGTGTAAGTGTGTAAGTGTGTGTGTGCTTGAGCACATGTGGGAGATAGAATGCTTATGCCACATTTTCACCTTCCCCTGTCTGTCTGTCTTGCAGTTGGAGGTTTGTGTTCTATCTGTTGGCGTTAATTGGAGGAGTTATGTCCCTGTATGATGTGAGTATACCCTAGTGATCCTCTGCTTCACAAACACAAGTCTTTACAAGCTAGCAATTCGGCGTGTGTCGAGAGATGTCAAGTTGTGGAGTGAGGTTACGGTATTTTAACTCTGTTACATTCAGTACCAAAAAAACACGCACCGGCTACAAATTCCTACTAACACTTTATGATATGTTATACATAAAAAATTGACATAATCAAAGTAGAACTTTAACAGGTTGTCCCGGGTAAAAGCAGGGAGGAGGTCAAAATGGAAGACTCAATTGCTGGATAAAAATATTATCTGAGCTGAGCTGAAATTGAGAACTTCTCTTCAGTCATTCTGCCCTGAAGTGAAGGAGGGGAGAGGGGGAAGAGGAGAGGAGAGGACAGAGAGATGAGCTCTATGGGAATTTGACGGTGATGGCTTCAGCAAGTGCCTGTAGGCCTCTAGCCAATGCCTGTACCAACAGTTTAAATTGAAAGCATCGTGATGAGATTGTCCTGTAATGTTCTTTAAAGATTTCACTGCATGTTTTTCCTTTGTTTTTTGTATTTCAGAAAGAATGGTTTTATGACACACGGGAAGTGTGGAACAGCTTTCCTAAACAGGTGTGTATGTATGCGTGCGTATCGTGTATATGTGTGTGAGTGTGGACATGTGTGTGTTCTGGTCATTAGGCCTACTGCTGAGCCATTAGTGCTTTTTGAGGTCAGTTCGGTTTCGGTTTGATTATTTAAAAAATGATCAGATTTTTCGGTTAGATTTTTGGAAACATAAAAATGTATGCATTATGTGGATTGAATGCTGAAACAACACAGAATAAAACAATGAATAACAGTCCCATGATGGTAGCGACGGCCTATTACGGCTTATTATTCACAATACTTTACTTTCATAACATATTTTGGGGGCTTATTTTGGACCTAAGCTTGTCACCTGTCTTCCTGCCTTTGGGACAACGGCTCCCATTGTTAGGGCGGAGACATGAGCATCTTGTCATTATATACAGATCTCTGCCCACACCGACCGGACAAGGAGGCATATAGAATATTGGTGGGTTGGAAACTACAACTCCCAACAGGCTTGATCTGATTTCTCTATAGAGACACTTCACATTGAGCTCACAGAATACATTCAAATAATTGAACCAACGTTCGTCAATTAGTTGTAAAAAAAATAAATAATTAATAGCTCAGCACTACTGGTGATTTACCAGAGAGATTTCTAAGAGCTCTCACTCTCCCTTTACTCTTCTAATGTGTCTCCACACCAGTAGAACTAACCAGGAAGAACAACAACACATCATACTTGAACAGCCTCAACTCTTGGCTAACATTTTCACGCAATGTCCAGATTTCTGAATTTGCTCACAAATAAAACATATAAAACTTGTCTAATACTTATTCTCAGGTCCAAAACACACACACATACACACACAGGTCCATATTTAGTTGTGAGACTATTTTTTTTAATTTACTTGATTTATTTTTAACATGTGGGGGAATGTGTGTATGGTTTAGATTGCTGTTCAATCGTTACTGGGTGCCAGGTCCTAATCAAAGGAATGATGATATCACCCAAACTGGAACGGCGAGGCTAGGATAATGTTTGATCAGGCTCCACACCTAACAATGTTGTTTGGGGTTTAAAGCAGATCTAAGTAGATACAGGCCACGTCCCAGATGGCGCCCCATATGGGCCCTGGTCAAACGTAGTGCACTACATTAGGACTAGGGTGTCATTTGGGATGAAGACATAGTTTATAGAGAGATGTTGGATGTGCTGTGTGTGATCGTATTTGCAACAAAGAATTCAACACAGTTGGTAACTACCTGGTATCCAAGTTGTAGGCCTACTTAGAAGGGCTCATGTTGATGAATCCCCCAAAATAAAAAGTGGTTATTAGGTAGACTAATTATTATGCAATTATAATTTTAACCATGTAGTTGCTAAGTAAAAACCAGGTGAAATAGCAGAGTGTAAATCACCATGTAGCTCTGGGGCCGTATGTGTCAAGGGTCTCTAAATAGGAGTGCTGATCTAGGATCAGGTCCCCCCTGTCCATGTATTCTTTTTCATTGTGATCTAAAAGGCAAAACTGATCTTAAATCAGCACTTCTACTCTAAGATGCTTGATAGCTATACAACCCCTGATTTCTTTGCCCCAGCTAGAGACACTGTCTCCCTCCGAAATGGCACCCTATTCACTATTTAGTGCACTACTTTTGAACAGAGCCCTTTGCACTATATAGGGAATAGGGTGCCATTTCTGATGCAAACACTCAGACAAAGGAGAAGGGCTTTGGAGAGCTCTTTGTTTTGAGTCCATTCTGTGGGACTGTGATTCATTCATGGCACTGTAGGATCATGTTACCTGTTACTGGTGTTTATCTCTCCCTCTCTCTACACACATCTCATTATCTTTCCCTCTCTGTCTCTCTGTCTCCCTCTCTCTCTGTCTCTGTCTCTGTCTCTGTCTAGACTATGCTGGATTCTCAGTACTGGTACTACATGCTGGAGATGAGCTTCTATGGTTCTCTTCTCTTCAGAGTCACCTTTGATGTCAAGAGGAAGGTGAGAGTCGGGGATCCCAGTCCCTGCCAGCCCCTATGGGCTTTTCTCAAGCTCTGCTTTCTTTCGCATACCCCTGCATTATCTTCCACTCTAACCCGTTTACCTGCTTCTCATAAGATGGAAAAACAAAAGAGGTACTAAAGCTCTGCTTTCTCACGAGTTCCCCTACTCCAGTTCTAATTAAATGGCGGCCTGCCACCTCTGGCCAGCGAGGCATTAAATGTCTTATGGAGATGAAAAGTACAAAGTGTGTAGAAATGACCATATCAGGAAATCAACAAAGTATTTTTAATAAATAGTAAATTGCAGTTGGCTCCTCATAAGCAATTACAGTTCATTATCATTTCCACTATATGACACACACGATTAGCCGTTTTATTAGTTGGTCCAACATGCCTGACATTGTCCATCTGCCTGCTGAGTTATGCATGTCACACTATCAGGTCATTTTGAGGACACGTAGTAGGATAATAACAGTGCCAACAGAAACAACAACAACAACAGGTGATGATCTTTGTTGTGTTGTCTCCTCTAGGACTTTAAGGAACAGATCATCCACCATTTGGCCACCCTGACACTGCTGTCCTTCTCTTGGTGTGTCAACTACATCCGCATAGGAACCCTGGTGATGCTCATTCACGATGCCTCCGACGTCTTACTAGAGGTCTGCTACCACATGGAGTGTGTGTGTGGGCCTGTATCTCTGCATGTGTGGTGTGTTCTCTCTGTGTGTGTGTGTGTGTGTGTGTGTCTGTGGCAGACACTTTAATCCAAAGCAACGGTTACGTCCCAAATGGACCCCTGTTAAACGTAGGGCTCCTGACAAAAGTAGTGCACTGAAGTGAATAGGGTGCCATTTAGAAGACACCCATAGATTGAGCTGTGCAGTATGATAGCGGGGAGACTCATTGCGTGGTTTTCTCTCTCCTACCCCAGTCTGCCAAGTTGTTTAACTACGCCAAATGGGAGAGAACCTGCAACAGTCTCTTTGTGGTGTTTGCTATTGTGTTCATGGTAACCCGACTGATCATCTTCCCATTCTGGTAAGGCAACTGACAAGCCCTAGGTGTGTGTGTGTGTGTGTGTCGCTCTCTATTATATGTTTACCAGTCGGCACACAGGAGGAGTAATTGTCAGGTGAATGTCTTTGTCTCGTGAGCGCTCAGTGATACAGAAGCCAATATTTATTGAATTATGTTCTGTCTGTCTCTCCTGTTAGAAACAATCAACCATCTCATTTCACTCTGAAAGGCCAAACAAAGAGACGTTGACCTTTGCGAGAGTACAAAACATAATGTTCTGTTCTCTGCAGAGAAAATAAACAAACTTTTCTTTTTTTCCCCCCACATATTTTAATTATTTCCCCCCCTGCTCTGTAGTCACAAATAAATAAAAAAGAAAGAAGGTTTATGTTTGGTCAGGTTCAGGTTGTCCCTTCCTGTTTCAGTCTGGTGCCTATTGAATACGACCCAGTGTTTCTGCAACTGATTCATCTTTCCTGAGTCAGACAACAATTCATTTGAATTGAATGAGAACGAAAGGTGAAAAGCTACAGATAGTTCCATAGTATTTACCTGGTTATTTCAATAATGATAAAGCCCTGTAAAGCAAAGGTTAGCCATTATTTTCCTTCACAACGGCTTGTGATTAGTAGGCATGAAAAGCTAAACATTTTGAATAGGAAAAAGAGCCTTATTGGATTCTTATTGGTTATACTGCCTCTGCTTCACGTCCTTCCATCCACACTGAACACCACCCAGAACAAGTTTACATGTTTAACAGAGTAAAATGCACCATCTTCATCATCATCATCATTGTTTGTATTGTTTCTGTAATTCCAGGCTGATCCACTGTACATGGGTGTACCCCACCCTCCAGTACCCCCCGTTCTTTGGATACTACTTCTTCAATGTGATGCTGCTGGTCCTCCTGTTCCTACACATCTTCTGGGCCTACCTCATCCTGAGAATGGTCAAGAAGTTCCTCTTCGGCAAAGTGAGTCATCTTTTTGTCAGTGTTTTTTTTACATTCTTCATCCATTCCCTTTATGACGTCCATCATTTGGTCACAAAGTCACCACTTAAAGCAGGCCTGAATCATACCAGTCTGACACTCAAACCAGTGGTTCCCAAACCGCTCTCTGAGTACCCCCAGTCGTTCCACTTCCATAAACAGGTAGTCTTCCACTGATCTACCCCAGTACTAGCATACCTGTTTTCATCTGTGGTCCTCTGTAGCTCAGCTGGTAGAGCACGGCGCTTGTAACGCCAAGGTAGTGGGTTCGATCCCCGGGACCACCCATACACAAAAAATAAATAATGTATGCACGCATGACTGTAAGTCGCTTTGGATAAAAGCGTCTGCTAAATGGCATATTATTATTATTTATTATTATCTGGTCAACTAATCATCAAGCCTTTGATTAGTTGGAATTAGGCTTGCTGGTTTTGGGATAAGTCAAATAAGTGGAATGACCTACAGGGGGGTCAGCTACCACTCAGCCCAGTCAAAGCTCTTCTCAGTCCTGGCAGCCCATTGGTGGAACCAGCCTCCCCCTGAAGCTAGAACAGCAGAGTCCCTGCCTATCTTCTGAAAACGTCTGAAACCCTACCTCTTCAAAGAGTACCTTAAATAAATCAAGTATTGACAAGTATTTTCCTACTAGCACTGACTTTGCTGATAACTACTTTATTGACTCAACATGAACTTGCTATGACTGTGATGGTACTTACAAATTGACAGAATACCAACTTGATGATTAGTTGACCAGAGGTTGATGATTAGTTGACCAGAGCTTGATGATTAGTTGACCCGAGGTTGATGATTAGTTGACCAGAGGTTGATGATTAGTTGACCCGAGGTTGATGATTAGTTGACCCGAGGTTGATGATTAGTTGACCAGAGCTTGATGATTAGTTGACCAGAGGTTGATGATTAGTTGACCCGAGGTTGATGATTAGTTGACCAGAGGTTGATGATTAGTTGACCAGAGGTTGATGATTAGTTGACCAGAGGTTGATGATTAGTTGACCGAGGTTGATGATTAGTTGACCAGATGGGTGTACTAGTACTGGGGTCAGATCAGTGAAAACCATCCTATATAGCTACTGCTGTACACACCTTTTCTATAGATATATTAATGTCTCTACACACCATCCTATACAGCACATAGTACCAGTCAAAAGGTTGGACACACCTACTCATTCCAGAGGGTTTCTTTATTTTTACTATTTTCTACATGGTAGAATAATAGTATGTTCTCTGTCAGATGACTACAGTGTCTGTTCTCTGTCAGATGACTACAGTGTCTGTTCTCTGTCAGATGACTGCAGTGTCTGTTCTCTGTCAGATGACTACACCAGTGTCTGTTCTCTGTCAGATGACTCCACCAGTGTCTGTTCTCTGTCAGATGACTCCACCAGTGTCTGTTCTCTGTCAGATGACTACAGTGTCTGTTCTCTGTCAGATGACTACAGTGTCTGTTCTCTGTCAGATGACTACAGTGTCTCTTCTCTGTCAGATGACTACAGTGTCTGTTCTCTGCCAGATGTCTCCACCAGTGTCTGTTCTCTGTCAGTTGACTACAGTGTCTGTTCTCTGTCAGATGACTCCACCAGTGTCTGTTCTCTGTCAGATGACTACAGTGTCTGTTCTCTGCCAGATGACTACACCAGTGTCTGTTCTCTGTCAGATGACTACAGTGTCTGTTCTCTGTCAGATGACTACAGTGTCTGTTCTCTGTCAGATGACCACCAGTGTCTCTTCTCTGTCAGATGACTACAGTGTCTGTTCTCTGCCAGATGTCTCCACCAGTGTCTGTTCTCTGTCAGATGACTACAGTGTCTGTTCTCTGTCAGATGACTCCACCAATGTCTGTTCTCTGTCAGATGACTACACCAGTGTCTGTTCTCTATCATATGATTACACCAGTGTCTGTTCTCTGTCAGATGACTACAGTGTCTGTTCTCTGTCAGATGACTACAGTGTCTGTTCTCTGTCAGATGACTACAGTGTCTGTTCTGTCAGATGACTACAGTGTCTGTTCTGTCAGATGACTACAGTGTCTGTTCTCTGTCAATGTGGTCTAGAATCTAGCTTGTTTTATTGTTTCATTGTTCTCATTCTGTGAATGTAGACTTACTGACTGGGCAGTTAGAACATTGTGCGAGTGTGTGCATGTGTGTGCGAGTGTGTGCATGTGTGTGTGTGTGTGTGTAAGTGTGTGTGCAAGTGTGTTGGGCTTGGCAAGGTGCTTGATCCCTGTCAGCTACGGCAATGGCAGAAAACAGCCAAGGTGCCAGAGGCAATTACTCAACCCCCACGAGGTCACAAGGCAACAGTGGGTTGCCATTGGAACCTAATTATTGGGGATTTAGCATTGTGCCTAACATAATTATATTGGTGGAGAGCACAGTGTGACTCAGAACGGTCAGACGGCTCAAGGAGAGAGAATAGAGCCTATATTGGTAAGCCTGAAAGACTGACCTGACCTACCATGGATTAAACTCCAGGTGGTTTTGATTGATCGAAGGCGGCCAACTTTGGGAACTACTGTGTTAGAGATAATGATGGTCTCTGAGGTAGAAAGAGGAATCTTGCTGTATGTTCTGAGTACATTGTTTTTAGGACCATTAATAGATTTCTCTCTCTCTATCTGTCTCTCTGTCTCTCTCATGACTCCAGATGACCAGAGATGAAAGAAGTGATGAAGAGGATGATGGGTGAAGGGAAGCAGTCTGACTGAAGAGGAAAAGAGGAGGGCAGGTATCGTTATGGCAACGGATCTGGAGTGGGCACAAAGGAGGGCAACAACGGCTGCTTCAGACACTTATCTCTCCAGAGAATGTCTGCTCATCAAAGACTGTTTACTGACCCAGCTCGTGTCGTGATTGCCGGAGCCCTGCACCAAAGGCAGGGAGGGGCGGGATCAAGGTCATAGGAGAAGCTAGAACAACACAAAAACAGATTCCATCCCATATGGAAAAACGACAACAATCAGACAAACATTTAGATTTAGATTTCTGACTCTGGAATTTGGAGTGTAGTCTAGTAAAAAGAAGTACTTCACAAACAGAAAGAGACCGTTTCTCTTGGCCTGTAGTTTCTTCCACGTCCCAACTCCTCTCATCTTCAAGGAAAACAATGTTGACGATGGCACAGTTTCACATGGAACCCTCCTCAGACAGCAACGAGATAAAGACCAGAAAACCCAAAACACTAAAACCCTTGTGTTTTTGTTCATTGTCATATTTCATCTGTTCAGTATTGTTGCAGAAAGGTGGTGCAAGCACGTCGTAAAACGGTGCCAGGCGTCCGCTCCCTTGAGCCCTTCATCCATCAAGGCCTGGCTAGGGTTTATAGTTTATGGGCTGCGTTCATTCACTAGCGGCCTACATGTTTTATTTCAACCTCTGCTGGCTATGGGGGTTAGTTATGGACAACCAGGTGATGAATGAGAGCCTATATCACAATGGACTCCTCCTTTCTTCTTCTTCTCTCTCTTCTTCTCTCTCCCTACTCCCTCTCTTCTCTCCTACTCTCTCTCTTCTTCTCTCTTCTTCTCTCTCGCTTCTTCTCTCTCTTCTTCCCTCTCTTCTTCTCTCTCTTCTTCCTCTCCCCTACTCTCTTCGGTCTCTCTCTCTCCTACTCCCTCTCTTCTTCTCTCCTACTCCCTCTTCTCCTTCTTCTATCTCTTTCTTCTCACTCTCTTTCTTCTCCCTTCTCTCTCTTCTTCTTCCTCTCTCTTCTTCTCTCTCTCTCTCTCTTTTACATGTTCGTCATCTCCCTCTCATCCCTTTCATGTCTTGCCACAAGCATTTTTATTGAATACAATCAACACTTTTTAGTACTTTATGTACATTTCTTCATATTTCTTAAAAACAACATGCCAATATTTTGCTAATTGATTGATCCATCACAGTAACTATGGTCTGTATTTTACAAGTGTAACATTTATTTGATGTAGTATTTAATCATATGATTGTATGAAAACGTGTGAGCCAGAGGAAAAATCCTATGTCATTCAGAATGCTGAAGAAACTTTTACGTAACATTGAAACAAGGTTATGTTACACTGTTTTAATGAAGCACTGTAGAACATTTAGGAGTCACTCACGGTGATGTGTAAAACACATAGGTTAGTATTTGTATGTCTGTTTTTAATTTGCACATCTTCCCCCAAATATGGAAACACATTTATACGGTCTAGTTTGGTTTCTTAAAGGTAACGATTAGGATGTTATAATGAACATCCCACTGTAACTAGAGCTCGCAAGAACGGCATTTCACTGTACTTGTGCATGTAACCTTGAAACTTGAAACTATAACTGTCTAGTGTAGTGTGTTTTATGTACTGTAATAAACCTGTCTTTGACTAGCACCGTGTGTGTGTGTGTGTGTCACTCATCTTTCTACTGGTTCAAATCAAATCTATCCTGTTCATCAGATTTATACAACCCAACACATTTATAAGGTGTTAAGATCATATTGAAGTAGGTGCAATGTGTTAACAGGAACTGAGCCATATACTATAGAGATTCACATGGATCTGTACAGAACATCCTGAGATCCTCAAAAGCCATGCTATCTGTTGAAGTCTAGGATGTGTCCCAAATGGCACCCTAAATCAAATCAAATGTTATTTGTCACATGCACCGAATACACAGGTGTAGACCTTATCGTGAAATGGTTACTTACAAGCCCTTAACCAACAATGCAGTTAAGAAAATAGAGTTTAGAAAATATTTACTAAATAAAATAAAATAAAGTAACACAATAAAATAAAAATAACAAGGTTATATACAGAGGGTGCCCTATCCCCTATAATATAATAATTTTGACCTGAGCCCTATGGAACCTGGTGCACTATATAGGGAATAAGGTAGCGATTTGGGACGGAGTCTTTTTGATGTTTTTTTTTGTTTTCCAGTCCTGTGTTACCACAACTGGCCTCTAGAGGGAGTAGATCACCACTGGCTTCAGTCAAACCAACTTGGATGGAGATTACTGGCTCTGCAGTTTTAAGAGTCCTATATCCAAGAGCACTGATTCCCAGGGTAACCCATTCAGTCAAAGAGAGCCCTCTTTGTGAATCAGAAATAGTTCTCGACACATTGAGTGACTAAATTGAAACTCCACCTCCCATGTCATGGCTTTCATACTTGGGACGAATGTTTTGCTTTTCCAAAGCACTTCATGCTGAAAGGTGCACACACACACACACACACACACACACACTCTCCTGACTGATACCGAATGCTTCCAGGATTGTTCCCACCAGAGTGAGCAGGCTTGAAAACAGCAAATGCGGGCCACAACTGTACTTCACCGTGTGGAATGCCAGACTCACAGACTGAGATGCCTCTGTCTGTCTGCATGTGTCTGTCTCTGTCTATCTGCATGTACTGTATCTGCCTGTCTGTTTGTATATCTATGTCTGTATCTGTCTGTCCGTCTCCGTCTGTCCGTTTCCATCTGTTCGTCTGTCTTACCGCCTGACTGTCTGGAGCCCAAATAAGACACAAACAGCCTCTGGGTCAAATGTCATGTCCTAGCTCCCTCCTGTCTGAAACTCCATTCCTAATCCAGGGGAGACAGGTATGGGATGGGGTGCAGTGAGTACAGGCTTTTGTCACATCCTAGTGGTAAAACACCTATATTAAATTAATTAGTGGATGAATCATGTGTGTTAGTCCTGGGCTGGAACAAAGAATACTGTGTTGTAGTGATTCAGGGAGGAAGAAGAGTGCAGGTCTGGACCTTTTTGGCGTAGGAGTTAGTGTGCTTGTTCTGATTGGGATTGTATGGTAATTGGTTAAAACCTGGCTTGTTAACACTTATCTACAAGGTGGAGAGATTCTTTAACAGTTTTGAATGACGCATTTTCCATTGGTGGGCAAGAGAGACAGACATCGCTGAAATGATTCTTGATACGAGCCAGGTATAACTATGGTGAGTCACAAACATGGATGAGGTTTCTAAATATTCCCATGCATAATAGACACGTGATCGTATACAAATGTAAGCAAGGTTTGAAATTATTATGTTTTCGTCAAATATTATATCTGTTTCGGCTTCTTGTGTTCAATCTGCAGTCTACAATGTATTTGTAATTACGTTACGGCCCCCCGACCATCCGCTCAAGCGGGACAGCTCTGTTTTACTGGTTGGCACAGATATGGGATCAGTTTACCCTCCCTGAATCCTATCTTTTACCATTATAAGGAAAATGCAAGACTGACCTCAGATCAGTGTTTAGGGGAAACCGTCATAGTGGCTGGCCGCTTGTCCTGGAGAGAAAGCAGAGGTCCATGGAGGTTACTCTAGCTTTAGAAATGAAGAAATCAAAGCCCTGGAATTGGGATTAATCCCTGCACGCACGCAAACACACACAGGCCAGAGTCTATTGAGACAGACTCACTCTAGAGACTCATTCCAGAGAGTTACACACACACACAGAAAGAGACCAGGGTCTATTCAGACGACAGGCTCCATAGAGGATTACTCTAGTCCCTGTTCCTTCCTTAGAAAAGACAGCTTAGCTTCATTCAGTCCTAATACTCTGCAGCTCATCTGTCAGGTCTCAGGCCACTTGGGCAAAATAAGAAATGTACTGTCGCCAGACTCACTACCTCACAGTCCAACCATGGTGCATGAAACCAAACCAAACTGCATTGACAGAAGATATTCAGCCACTCTTGGGCAGGTTTATAGTATAGCCTGGTCCTAGACCTGTCACAATGACCGAGTTGACAAGGCAGTACAAACAGATAGGACCAGGCTAGGAAAACAGAAGTATGATAAAACAGTCTCTGTGTTGATATGGATGTGGATCACAGGAGGTTGGTGGCACCTTAATTGGGGAGGACGGGCTCGTGGTGATGTCTGGAGCAGAATGAGTCGAATTGCATCAAATACATCAAACACATGGTTTCCATGGTTTCCATGTGTTTGATGCCATTCCATTCACTCAGTTCCGGCCATTATCATGAGTCGTCCTCCCCTCAGCAGCCTCCTGTGATCTAGATGATGTATGGACTATTGGTGGAAGAGAGAGATAGTTATGAGAAAGGCTACCACTGGAATTAGATTGAACCATGGCCACGTCCCAAATGGCACCCTACTGCCTTTATAGTGT